>NC_141929.1:24228824-24531435 GCF_057802395.1 Ceratotherium simum simum | reverse complement strand
CTTTGGTGGCCCTGGGTTCACAGGTTCAGATCCCAGGTGTGGACCTGCACATTGCTTGTCAAGCCATGCTGTGGCAGGTGTCCCACATATAAAGTAGAGGAAGATGGGCCCGGATGTTAGCCTAGGGCCCATCTTCCTCAGCAAAAAGAGGAGGATTGGCAACAGATGTTAGCTCAGAGCTAATCTTCCTCATCAAAAAAAAAAAATGAAATCAATCAAATCAATTATGTTCCAAAATGTAGAAATAAACAATGAGGAATTATTAATTTTTAGGATCTAGGTAGAGAGAAGATTGGTATTCTAAAACAACCACCAAGTGCAAAGCTCTGTGCTAGAATCTTTGCCTGCATTATCTCATTTATTAACCAAAGCAATCATGCAAATACTTGAGGACATTTTCACTTTAGAGAAGAGGAAACTGAGTCTTAGAAGGGATAAAATACCAGCCCCAGTCATATAGTTACTAAAAGATTGCCATGCCAAAAGATCCCACATACGATTTACTTCAAATAATATATAGGTTTTATTTTTCTCTCTTCAATACCACCACACCCCCTCCCAACATGTTAATACTGATCATTAGTAGCCTAGCAAGAAATCTCATGCTGGGGTTAAAATATTCATATTACTTATATCACAGTTGGATTTAAATAGAGACCATGATTTTAAGGCCAGTGGTTCTTTAACTAGAATAAGAGTTACTTGGACGATAGTTTTATGTAGATGCCTGTGATCAGCTCAAAAAAAAAAAAAAAAATTATGAACGAATAGGAATTCTTGCCTGTGGCCCAGAAACTGCTCTGTGAGAAACACTAATCTAGATTGTGTATGTATCGGAAAGCTTTCTCTCCTCCATTTATTTACACTGGGCTGTTGAGTTATATTCATGTTCTCCCTTCCCACTACAATCTTACAGTTTACATAATTATGCCCATTTTAAAGACTGTAAAGATTATCTTCAAAGCCGTGAGACCTAAGGACTGCGATGTAAACCCAGTTTAATCTGGCTGCAATCACAGCTCTCTCCATCCCATCTTTACTCTCCCTTCCACTTGAAGCAGAGTATAAAATAACACCATCAAATAAGCAGAATCGCCGACAGAAAAGCCTAGCTTTTAGAGTACAAACTATCATTTAACATCATCCGAATAGAATTTCTGCAGCTTAATTTAATAAATGAGGCATCGTTTTTAGACTCCAAGCATAATAAACTCTCATTTGCATTGACTGGGTTCATAAATTCATGCTGTTAAAAACCTGTTTCTGTCAGGGTTGGCCCGGGCCCCCACAGCTTTCACTCACATTCCAATTCTGAGCGGCAGGAGGGAGCTTGCCCATCACAGGCATCAGCTATCATTAGTTCATTCCCTTTAGTGCTGCTTAAGAAAGCGGCATGAAGCCTGACAGAGCACAGGCTGCTCATCTAGAACAAGTTCTCCACTGCTCCCCAAACAGGTGGGGGATAGTGCCCCATAGCTCTCTATCACAAACTGACTATTTTTCTTGGCAAAAGACCACGGTAGAATGTTAAGAGTCCAAGATTCTTGAAAAACCCTGACCAAGTGTTTGGATTTACACAAAAAGGAGCAGAACTAACCTTCTCAGGCAGAGTTACATATTTAAGGAGAAAGAAAAATGAAAGTGATTGGGTTGATATGCGCTAAGAGCCTTATTTCCTTGTCCTTAAATGAGCAATAATGACACAAATGACTCAGAATAAATAGACTTTCCATTGGCAGAGTGCATGGTAGGAAGTGACGATTGGCATCTGACGTGAGAGTTCTCAGAACTTAGGGAACATGGCCAGACAAAAACACAGAAAATCACTACAAAAAGTGAAGTCCAGTGGCAGAACCATCATTGAATGGATTTCTGAGTAGACTGAATCTTCCCTCGAGGCTTTGAAATGTTGTAATGGATTTCCATCTGTGCAACAAGGTAGGATAAAACATAAATGGTAAATCAGGAAAATAGATTTCATAGCACAGTGTTTTCCCTTATTAAAATCACAGAAGCATAGGTTCGAATCCAGAGTCTGGTACTCGTTACCTGTTTGTTCAAATGTGACATGTAATCATATAATGTTTTTGGTAATGGAGCTATGGTTTGTCTTAGCATGTAGCAGGTTCCTTAAATATTGTCTACATTTTATTTTGAAATCCATCAAAGAATATCCAGAGTGCAGGGAAATGCTACATGGGTTTATCTGTAGAATGTACTGAATAACCTCTGATGTCTCTCTAAGCTCTTATAGACTATAATTCTGTGAATGTCAGACAATGATCCAATTATGATTATATATATACACTATGATTATATATATACAGATGAAATATAAACTCTTATTTGCCAATGCCTTCATTCGTTTAATAAAGATTTACTGATCATCCAATAGATTCATTGTGTACGGGATCACTGGTGGGGTAAAATGTATATAATAACATTCCTGATCCCATTACTATATGTTGTGATCTCTTTAAGTGCAATGGCATGAATATAAATCTAGTGTATGCAAGTACTTTCCTAGCTTCTGATATGAAAACATGAATCGGGCATGGGCCTACCTTCTAAACATTTTTTGACCCAGAGATAGTTATGTGATTCAAGACCTCCAATTAAGGTGCTTCCCTAGCATTGATATGTCGATGCTGACAGTATAAGAAACCATTCTCTTAGTTTGAGGTCCTAATGATGATGGTAACTTCCTTCTATGCTATCTGCCTTCCAATGCTATATGCCAGGCCATCTGTTCAGTATTTTACACATAGTATCTCTAATCTTCAAAACATTTCTTAAAGGCATATATTATGATCTCCATATTAAACATGCTACACAGTATATACTATTTTCTACAAGGTCACCTCATTACTAAATTTAGGATGCTGGACTTCTACCCAAGTACATAAGATGCCATAATCCATGTACTCTTAATTGCACAAAGATCATTTGAGCCTAATGTGCTGATGTGGGTGTCTATGTGGAGCCATTAGCCATGTGGTTTAAGAACTTAAAAGAGAGATCTGGTTTAGAATATTTGTGTGTCATCATGATCTAAGTAAAATCCAAACTCAAGAGAAAGATGAGAATAGAAATTCAAGCAGGAAATCTTGGCGAATGTCTCTTTTCATAAACGGAAGTTGAAGAGAGATTATTAAAGGCATAGAAAAGGGGGAAACAAAGCAGCGACAATTGGTAAATGCAGAATCTCCAAAACCAAGAAAGAAAGAAGAATGGAGCACAACAAAGTAAGAGGAAAATGAACAAAACTTGCTCACCTCCCTGAGGAGCATCGTGCAGGAAACTTCTATTTTTGTAGTTGATTTCGTTTTGGGTGGGATAGTATAAGCATCATGTATTATTTCTGAAGGTAAGGGGAGGGTTTGTGAAAAGTGAAGAAAGAGATGCCAAGGTCAAGAGTGTTGCTAGAATGTATGTGCCTCCTCCGCTCTGTTAGCAAGAATTGTCTTTTCTTCTGAGAACACATTGTATGTGTGTGTAATTCTGTTTTTTAATTGAGCCTGGTTCCCAGAATATTCAGAACATTGCTCTCCATGATAATGTGATTGAACTGTGAGCAGAACTATCACCCAGTCAAGGCTAACCAGAATCTTTCCACGGAATGACATTGAGTGCTGGGTGATAATGGACCTTACTCTCCTATTGTCTTTTGAGTTTGAAGGAAGAGTTAAGCCTGTAGGTGTCAGCAACCATCTTTCCCAGGTGCTTAGCAGAAGAGATCTACATAATGATTTCTACTCTGAGAGGAAGCAGAAGAGAAACAGGGAGAAAGACACAGAGCTCAGTCCAGACTGTACAAGCTTTTGCAAACAGAGATGGATTTGGATTCGAGAATTGCTCACAGTAGCGTAAGCCAAAACGGTGACTATTATTCAGAGTCCTGAACAATAATACAGATGTGATTCCCTGAGCTTTTCTCCTTCTCCTTCCCACCACAGAGCCCATGGTCCAATAAAGCAACATGCACAGAAATACAGAGCAATCATCCACAGGTTGCTAAGAAACCTGGAGTGTAGTCCGTGCAAATGAGGTTGTGAAACTAAATAAAGCCAGAGACATAATTTCCTGAATGACAATCTGAAGAAAAGACCCACGACTTCTCAATCTTCAGTTATAGATTAAATTGCCCTCAGATTTATAATTTGTAAATTGATATCCAACCATTCTACACATCCTTACCACTGTTCCAAGTTGTTGGTTCATTAAGAACCCCATATATTCCAATGTCCTCATCTCACATATTTGAAATGAACCTTGGTTCTCATGTTTTCCCTTAGTCTTTTCTAACAGTTTGTCTAATTCTCAGACTCATCTTTCAGTGAGTCACTATCCCAGGACCTAAAATATAGTAAGCAATTTGCATGTATTAACCATCACAAGAGTTTTATGGTATAGGTATAATTAGTTCCATTTTGAATTAAATAATCTCAGATTTAGAGAGAGTAAATAACCTGACCAATGCAGCCAGTAATGGGCCTAGCTGACAGTTCTATATAATAATTCAGGAGGCTATGAGCAGCGGAACCACATAAAGAAATACATTCATGAAATGAGAAAACATATTTGGCTTTCAATAAAAGAGGGTTTTAGAAAAGGATGAGGGCATATACTGAGTTTACAATAGCCACCCATTAGATAGTGGGACATTTATTAAGTGAACACAGACATTTCTCTCTGCACCAGGCTGGTGTTACATGAGAATGGAGGTGGGTACCAACCTGTGTCAGGGATGAGGGGTCTGGATATATAACAGCATCTGCTTCATTCTGTTAAGCCTGGCAATGCAGGATACAGCTGGCTCACATAAATCAAGAACTAATGTGGGAAAAAGTGCAATAAGTACCATGAAATCCAAGACACCCAGTTCTGAAAGTTTTGAACAACTCAGAACGTTAAGTGGCACTGTTGTTGTTGATATCAGGGCTTTTGGGAAGTCTGAAAGCAGACTGAAAAGAAAGAAAATTGTAGATAGTCTCAATTTTTTTTAACCTCCAAAGCACACAATAAATTAAATAGTATAGAAAATATAGAAGCCATATCACAGCAAAGTATGCTCTGCACATAAGTGGTACCTTTTTCACGGGCAGTAATTCTAGAAGTTATGACATCCAAGATGATAATACCCAGCAGATCTGAAATCAGAGTGAGAGCACTCAATCGCAATTCCATCTGCTTGGGCAGATGGCACAGTGCACGGAATTTCTCCAAGTCTCCCAGTCCTCAGCGCCCCATCAGCACATTGATTTCCTGATAAGAACATAAAGAAGGTTTTCGGGAACAAAAGGTTCTGTATTTTTACAGTAAGTGTGTTGACAATAAGTCTATGATCCTTTCTGACATGACCTTAAGAGTAATGAATGAATGCTTGTAGGATGGCTCTCTTTATAGGAAGAAAGATGTGTATGACCTGAAAATAATAAAAGATGTCAAGTATATTGAAGTGTGGTACAGAGAATTTCAATTTATTCTCAGAGAAGCAGGAGACAATCTCAAGAAGCCATAAATTTCTTTGTCTTCCTTTAGATCACCAAGGTTCTGTGATGGTCCATGTGGTTGGGTGGAAAGTGTCATTGGCATTAAAAAAAGAAAGAAAGAAAAGAAACAAATGTGAACATCCTTCTGCAAAGAAAAAGGTTGCTCAGCATTTTGACACTGGGAATCCAAGGTAGAAAATCCATACTGTTGTGACATTTACTGTCAGACATGGAATGTTGAAGCAGGAAAAAAAAAATGACCGCGAGCATAGAGAGTGGGCTTAAATTCAAGCCCACCTGACATTTAGGTAAGTAAACTCTCTGTTACTCAGTGTTTCTGTCTATCAAATGATGGCAATGACCATCTACCTTAGGAGATCTAGTGTACGCAATGGGCCAAGCATAGGAACCAGCATGATGCAGGCAATTTGTAAGGAGCACTAACAGTGAAGGTAAGTGAGATAAAAATAAGAAAAATGATCAAATAGCATGAATACAGCAGCATGGAAACAATATCGGTCATTTGTTTCATACTTGAAAATTTTAAAAACACTTTCAATGTAGAAAATAGTTGTATTATAAATAACTGAATTAACAAATGAATTAAGCACTCACTCATATAGTGTTCAACATTGGTGGAAAAGTTAGATATGGCCCTGCATTTATGAAGTTTTCTTTTTAAGGGTATTATTTCTACTTATGGGGAAATGGTAAGGTTCTGAAAGGGTGACTTCCTGAAGGTCACAAAGCTAGTAAGTGGAAGAACAGAACATCTGGGCAATGTCATCTGACTCCATATAGTCCGTGTACCCACCCAGCTCCACTGAGTACATGACGGTAAAATGAGGGGGTTCCAGCAGATATCTGGGCTATAAAGACCAAAGGAGATTTAAAATGGGTTCAAAGAGCTATAGGTTTCTTTTAATGAATGCAGATCAGAACTAATGTAAATATCACTGACTGAAGAGAAAGTCAGTCTACTCCAGTGCCTGACTACAGTACTCCCTTTTCCAAAATGCCTCCTAAGGTTGCGCTGTTAGTCTTATGCCTAAGACTTGACTGAAAGCTGCTCCGGGATAATGTTATACTGAAACATACTACATTCAAAACCTAGTTCAGCCTTTTATTAGCTGTTCATACTTTGAGAGGTTGCTTAAACTCTCTGACTCTCAGTTTGCAAAACAGGGATGAAAATTATTCTGCCAATATTTCTGTAGTAATACATACATAATGGGCCCTCTGTGCCTCATTGTTATATTTAAATAGTACATTGTTCATGTTAAGAATAGCCCAGATCTTAAGCAGAAATAATGGCAGAATATCAAGAGGTTCACAGAATCAGCGAGAAATCCATCGAACCTAGTTCACAGAGCACATTTGAATCCTGAAATGGTGGATCTTAATGGATCTCCTCTCCGTCTCTCTCTTTCTCCCTCTATCCCTTCTTCCTTCCCTCTCTTCCTCCCTCTCTCTCTCTCTCTGTGTCTCTTGTCTGTCTGTCTCTCTCTTTCTTAGGCTACACAGCTTCTGAGCCTTCTCCTGATATCTTGGAAATCTACCATCACTCATGAATTTGGGTGGGGATTCCAGACTTCCAGTAGATAAGGTTGGAGGGGCAGCAGCAGGGCTGTTATCGAACTATCACCATATCAGGATCCGAATGTGCTCTCTGAGCTAGGTTCGATGGATTTCCCATTGATTCTGTGAACCTCTTGATAGTCAGCCATTACTTCTGCTTAAGCCAATGGAACGTATTTTGTTTTGTATCAACCAAAATTCCAGGATAGAAACAGTCTTGAGAATAAGAGCTTGAAATTTAGTGATAGTTACACCAAGAACACAACAGTGTATAACTATAGCATAGTGGACATTGATGGAGACCTTAATTGCAAATCAAATTTGGAAGAGTATGAGTGGCTGAATGGTTCTTAAGCATAATCCCTTGTTATCCATGCCGGTGGTAAAATGCTCCCATCATTGAGGGATTCATTCAGCAAACAATTTAAATACATCTAAAAAATGCACCCTAATCTATCTGAGAAAACAGCCTGGAATGCGGACATCTAGTATAAATATCAGTTTCCAGAATGGGCTCTTGAACTGCATAATATAAGAAGGCAGAATTGTAACAAAGAGCATACAGCCATGGAATTCAGGCAAGATTTGTCTAAAACAGGTGAACTCCCACTGCTGTGGGGTTAAGACAAGTCACTTAAACTCTTTTCAGGGATTCTATCTTCTCCCACTCATGCAGCAGTTAACCTTCTAGGGATGCTGGGATGGCAGCTCCTTAAGGGCAGAGAGAACACTTTATTTGTCTTCAATTCTCCAGCCTCAAGCAGTATCTAGAGCATAATAAATGCCCAATAATGTCTGTGTAAGTAATAAAAGAACACAAAAGGCAGGAAGTTGGGGAAGACAAATCTTGAAAATCATTGAGGAAAAAATACCATAATAAGGAGGAATTATTCTAGATTCCTCTAAGGCCATTAACCTCAAAAACTTCTTTCCCAGAAGTCTCTCCTCTTTGTGTCTTAAAGATTTGTGTTTTAAAAAACATGATGTTTAAACTGTCAATATGATAAACTCTTACCTATGAAAAAGGCAAGTCTGAGGTTAAGGGTGATTGAAATCAGTTCAAATGTGATACCTATAATGAAGCATTTCGAAGTCTATAACTGAATAATACAGCTTGGGAGAAAAATATTCCAGAACACCCATAAGAAATTTTGGGAGATGATGTGAACGGATCAGGCTAGCTTTCCTCATTTGTAAATTAAGGGTGTGGAAACGGAGAATAATCTTTGAGATCATGCCCGCCTGTAAAATTGCCGTAGGACATCTGAAGTCTTAGCCTCCAATACTGGATTCACCATGTCTGAACTGCGCGTCCATGAACAAACTGTATTTATTAACTCAATTTTTTTTCTTCATAACCACAAAAGTTCTTATAAGTTTATTAAAAATCTTACCACATGCCTGGCACTAGCAAGCATCCAGTACATATTGGCTCTAGTGGTTGTTTGTTATTTTTATTATTGCTATATTAGTTGTTGCTTTCAATGCTACTGTAGCTTTTCCACCTACATCCAGGCTCAGTTGAAGTCCAGAGTCTATAGATTTATAATTTCCTTCTCTTTTGGCAAGGAAGCCATACCATCTTTGCATACTCCAGAATTTTCTTCTGCTCTTCTACTAAAATCTTTATACAAGTTCAAAAGTCACGCCAGCATTTTAGTGAGCATATCAGCCTAGCAGTTCTGAAACACAATGTTCTCATTACGTATGTGCATGAATTTCTCTCTTCACAAATCACGCTTTCCTTGACCCATTTAGTGAAAAGGCTAGGAGCTGTCTACCTATCCATGCTGAGGGAAGGTACCCATTGATGATTTTGCTGCTGCTATTACTGTCGCTGGTGGTGGTAGTGTTATGTTTTTGTATGGCAAACACATTTATACAAATATAATTCTTGAAGACATTTGCTTCAAACTAGTCTTCTGAAATCGAATAATTCTGATTGGCTTATCATTAGTCACATACTATCCATTTCCAATTTTTCTTCGTGGTAAAGTTAAGGGAACAAAGCTTTACTGCTGACTATCTACTGCATGTCAGGCTCTGGACATGACACTTTACGTGTATTGTTCCCCATTTTGCAGAGGAGGAAACTGACAGTCTTAGACCTTGCCCCACCCACACAAGCTCACACCTCTTGTAAGTGATCCAGATTCAGATATTTTTGGCTCAAAGCCTGTGCTTTTCCCAGTAAACTGACCCTCCGTAGTGGCAGCTACAAAGAGCTACTTATAGCTGATTTTACTCATAACAAAGGGGAAACTGCATTCTCTGTGTGTGGAGCTGTAACACACATGCTGCTTTTTGCCTAAAAGCCTCCTCACCTCCCTCCTGCCAATCTTTACCTTTTAATCCCCGTTTGAGTCTGCAAAGTGGAGAACCGCAGGCAAATATTTATTCATGAAATGAGCCACTTTTTTCCCTTTTCTAACTCATCCAAAACTGCTCTAGTTTCTCCTCAAACTTTTGAAAAGCAATTTGCTTCTGGACTGAAAAAAAGCAGAGAGAAATAAAGAACCCCAGCTCAAAGCCAGAGCCAGAAACGATGTTGGCCCAAAGTAAAAGTGTCTTCAGTAAGGTAGGCACTGCAATAAATCTTTAGCTACTGACAACACAAATTTCAGATATTAAAGATGAGACTCATATAGGACTTTTAGAATCAGAGTAAAAGGCTTCCCACATCCTCTGCGGATAGAGGCACAAGCAGAGTGAAAATTGAACTTTAGAAACACTAGTAAGGCCAAGTTCCAGATAGAGTATGTCATTAAATTAAAAGTTTTCTCATTAATTAGTAAATTAGAAACATTTATTTACAGAGAAACACAAATTCTAGGTAAAGATCAACAGATATACTTTGCACGGGTGCCTCAACTCTACCATCATGCACCCAGGGCAGACATCACCAATTGATCAAGGCACTTGTTCCCACTGGGCCAGGATTAGCCTAAGCATCCTTATAAACACAACCTTCCGACCAGGCTCTATCAATCACTTGGAATAGGCACAAAGGAAAAACATCTTTGTGCCAATTCAAACATAGAAGACAGGGAATACAGATGACTACACATGTGTTTTTTTGTTTTTCTTTTTTTTTAAATTTACCCTTTGTTTTTTCAATAACATCAGCCACTGTTCTTTTTTTTGGAGGTGATGGATACGTTTATTACCTTGATCGTGGTGATGTTTTCAGGGGTGTATGCATAGGTTCATATGCCCAAATTCATCAAATTGTACACATTAATATGTAGTTTTTATGTATCAATTATACTTCAATAAATCTATTAAAAATGAAAAATTTAAAAAATAGATGAAGAAGGAATCTGCTAGATAGACTGAAGAAGCAGAAGAAGGGACTTGCTTAAGGGCACCCAAATATTTAATTACAGGTGCTCACAGAGTCAGTCACTGTTCTAATCAGTGAATAGTCCCATGAATTCAGAAATGCTTGAAGACTATCGATTAAGAGGTCCCACTCAGCCATTAATTTATCCCACAAACATTTACTAAGCACTTATTTCAAGGTAGATACTGTGATACCTCCTGGAGAAAACGAGATGAATCTTGTCTTGTTCCACCCTCAAGGTAGACTAATTTATCCTGTTTGTAGCTCCCTGTGTTGAAATTCTAGCATGCAGAAATGCGTTTCTCTTCTCCTTTTAAGCCCTTATATAAAGATTTTACTTAGAGTATGTGCAAAATTTTATCCACTCCACCCAGAGACAATCTGAACATAGGGAATAGAGAATAGGAGTAGAAAGAGGAGCCTAAGAAAGTAGCAGAAGGTACTCCAGACTGTGCAAGAAGGCATTGCAACCTTATAGAAACAGGAGGGAAAGCACATGGATCTTCAGGGAAGCCCAGAGGAAGGAAAGGACAGGGGCAAGAATATATGTTTTTAGAAGAGCTCATAGCATGCACCTCAGCATGGGGATTTCATATAGGGAACCAAGGATGTGCCCTGGGACTGGAGAGGTAGCGAGGAACTTCTACTGTCTCACAAATGCAGGGATTCAGAATATGGGACCCCTGTGTCAAAGCCAGGACCATCACACAAATGGTGAAGAACACAGCCCTACTGACTTCACACCCTCCTTCTATTGTTTACCAATCTTGTCACTTTGGGCAATTTACTTTAACTGTGTTCACCTGAGCTTCCTGATATATCAAATTGTTACCGTTGTAATAATAATACTTCTCTTTAGTGGTTTTTGTTTGTTTGTTTTAAGAATTATGACAGTATTTATAAAGTCCTTAAAACCAGAGTCCATAATCTACAACTCTCAGGCCAATTATGGTCAATCCTGATTTTGTAAATAAAGATTCGTTGGACACACCCATTCTTTTGCATTATGTCTCTGATGCCTTACTCTACAGTGGCAGAGTTGAATAGTTGCAACAGAGCCTGCATGGCCCACAGAACCTATGATATTTACTATCTAACGCTTTCTAGAAAAGTTTGCTAACTCCTGAACTCCTGGCATAGAACTGCCAAGATCACGTGTGTTTTTGTTAAAACACAATATCAAAAACTTATCATACAGTGCAGACGTACTCTCCTCTCAGATATAAAATGCCTAAAAGAAAAAAAACACTAGATTTGGGGAGATCTGGGTTCAAAACCAAGTTCTGCAACTTACCAGCAGGGTGACCTTGAACAAGTTACTGCATCTGTCTGTGGCTCAGCTCCTTATCTCTATAGTAAGGAGGGATAACGATATTACCTATGCCAAAGATTAAATGAGAGAATATTCCAAATCAGTGAGATGAGTATTTATTAATATGTTTAAGGATAACACATCTTTCTTTTTCTGCATCTTTTGCTCATTTTTATTTGTTTTTTTTTTACTTATTGACTTATTTGTTACATATTCTGATGAAAATCCTTTGTCAGTTATGTGTGGCAGATACCTTTTCTTTTTCCCATTCACTTTTTTTCTAACTTTATAATCCTGAAACCAAAGGTCTTAATTTTATTGTAGTAAAAATGATTAATTTTTCCCTTTAAGGTTTAAATTATTTGTTTGTTGCTTAATAAATGCTTCCCTACCAAAAGAACATAAAGATATTCTCTCAAATGCCTTCTCAAACTTATACCTTTCAGACTTAAAGCTTTCATCCATCTGAAATTGATTTTGTGGGTAAGGTATAAAATTGGAAATCATTTTTTTCCATATGGATAATTAATTGTTCCTGAGCTATTTATCGACGAGTCCATCTTTCATCACTGACCTGTAATGCTATTTCAGCTGTATATCAAGTTTCTGTGCATGCACCGTTTCTTTCTGGGCTCCTTAATCCATTCTACTGTCTACTTTGCTATCACTAAGCCAGTACTAGAATATATATTCCCTTTACAACGGGTCTTGATATACGAAGGTACAAGCACCCACACCTTGTTTTTTTCCAAGAATAATTGTCCTTTTCAATTGTGGAGACTCTCAATGATTTCTGCTCTATTCCCTGTGAAGAACAAGCCTGAAATCCCTTTTTGCAGGGATGGTCTGAAATACTACTTGGGAGTTAAATATCTCTCTGAAAAGCTATGAAACATTCTAATGCTGCACTAACCAATACTTTAGCCACTAGACACATTAAATTTATATGAATTAAATTTAAATACGACTAAATATTCAGATACTCAGTCGCAACCTAAATTTCAAGTGTTCAATAACCACAAGTGTCTACAGCTATCATATTGGAAAACACAGATACAGGACATTTTCATCACAGAAAGTTTTATCAGACAGTGCTGTTTTAGACTCCTAATGCAGAACCATCAAAAGAAGTTGGTTTATTCACTTTTGAAGAAAACATTGAAGCAATAAACCCAATAAGGTCTTCTGGTTTTCAGTTTTTTTCTCATCTTCTACATTACCCAACATTTGGGTTTCTTGAAAGTCTCTACATGTAATGTCTTTGTTGCTGAATATAGGTGCCCTCATTCCAATAGATGAAGAGCTCAAAAACAAAGGAGGATTGAGTAGAAAAATCATAATAGCCTCAAGAGTAGACTGGACCTTAGAGTTCCCCTATGCAACTTTCTCACTCTTTTGATATTTGAATGCCCTGGGTGAGTTCCAGGATAAGTGATCTCCACTTGTACATGCCTGGTGAAAAGACACTCATTCTCTTCTTAGGCTCTCTGTTCACCTTCAAGCAGCTGTAAAAGGCAACCAAGTCTACCAAATGCATATAGGTAACAACAAAAGTAAGAAGTGCTCTTTGGGGCTTTATGAAAATGCTGTCTGAGCCATCCCTGAAGTTACAAGAACTGAATCTGAGTAAGACCTGGGGATGTGTGCCCCAACTGAGTCATCACAGTAACGGAGCCTAGAGGTGATGATATAGAGCAGAAGTGAAGTATCTATGTGAGCTGGAGATAGGGAGTCCAGGACCGTGTGAAGGTAGATGAGAGCGTCAGAATAGGTAAGGCAGGACGTCCTTTAGCTCAGTCATGAATTCTACAGGCAACTGGCTGTGAAAGAGTTTTCCAGCACACCTTGAATGCTCTTGCCTGGGAAGGCCATCTACAGTTCAAAAGATCAAGAAGAGGCATCAGGATGTAGGATACTGGAAATGTGTCTAAGCATCTTAAAGTAATTTTTCCAACCCCTATTTTGTGACTGACTCTTCAGAGACAAATCTCAGGCAGGTGGGTCTGCCTATCACTCATAGCAATAATGGAAATTAATGAGGAATGATGACCTAAGATTGGGCTTTCAAACAAATATCTCCTGACCCTAACTCCTGGGGAGTTTAACCAAAACTATGTAACATAGGAGGAAGAAGGTGTTTCCATTGTATTAATCCACTCTCTGGTACTGATTCCTAATGAAGTGTTTAAAAGAGAACAAATAAAGCGTTGAAAATGTATTGGGTTTTCACCAGAGGTCAATTTGGAGACATCATGTCACTTATTCCTTACAACGACAATCACAAGGAATATTACCCCCCTTTGGTAGGGGAAAAAACTAAAACTTAGCTAGTAAGTAAGTGAGCTGAGATTCAAATATGTATCTGGCCGATTTTGTAGTCTTACCTTTCTCATTACAATATGATGCAAAAACATGAATCTCCCTATTACTCAAATTATAATTAGTCCAGTGTTTTAGATTGGCAAAAATACTCGATCTCTGAAAATTGTTCACCCTTATAAAGTTTTTGTTTGGATATTAATCAAAATACTAACAGTTAGCACTTACTACGTGTTAACTTCGTTTCAGGCACTTTGCATGAATTGCCTCATTTAATTTTCTCAATAATCTTATGAGGGATATAATATCATTTTCATAACTTTCCGAATAAGGAAAGTCTAATTTAGTAAATTTCCTAAATTTCCATTGCTAGTAAATGGCCCAAGTCTCTCCAACTTCATGACACTAACAGCCCAGGCTATGATCAATTTACTCTATATTTTTTCTTAGAGAACAAGACTGTTGAATTAACAGAAACATTCTATCATCACAACACTCAGAAGATTCAGGACTTTGCTGTTGTCTGCTCCTCGTTCCTCTATGTAAGATCTGCACCAACTTCCACAGGAAATTATTTGTAAAGGCAAAAGGAAACTTACACATAAGAAGTTGTATTTGAAAATAAAAAAACAAAACACCTAACTCAGGGCCCAAACAACCCACAACACAGAAACCTCTGTCCTAAAATTTTAACTAGTTGTTCCACAAAGAATTATCTTCTAACGAGTGAACACTGCTCAAGAACAGAGCCAGTCAGGAACAGAATTGGTATGCAAGGAAGCCTTACCTAGTGGCATCTACAAAATATGACTTTCTATCCTTGATTAAACAGGTGCTCTTTAAACCAAGCCCTGCATTTTAATTGTAAATATGCGTGCATTAACAGTCTAAAACCACTCCTGATCATATGCAGCAGTTAGTGACAAAATAGCCACTAACACCAGCCAGACTTCATGAGCTACAAATACCAAAAAAAACCCCAAAAAATCAGCATGTTTAGGTGCAAACAAGTTGACTGCATTTGTTATAACACAGTTAGATGGGAAGTTTTCAGTTTGGATGGGAAATTTTTAAAATCATGCTTTGTAATTAATCCTATTAAGTAATAAAGATTGTTGGCCAACTGTTTGTTGGCAATTTTTAACTTTGTGGCTCAAACTCCTTTAAAATTGTATGATGTTATCCAGGAAATCCCATTGTTAGGCTGAGCGGCTACATAAAGAAAGCTGCCGAGGCCAGTAAGATCACACACGAGATCACTGCATCAATATCATTTCATTCCAAAAGGAATTGGCTTTTATAGTAAGAAAAAGAAAGACAGGATCAGGGTACAGATAAGACTTGGATAAAGCTCCTGAAAACACTCCAGCAATTTTTCTTTCCTCTGTACTTGCGCTCACAGACAGAGAAAGTTCCTTTGATTTTGTGAAACTTGCAAGTGACTGGAGACATCTGCAAACCCTTGGAAGTGAGTTGGCTAAGAGACTAGTTCCAACACCCAAAGGACAAAGATAAAATGGGTAGAAGAAAAGTAAAAAAGATGTTGAAACTATCATTTCACACATCTCTACTCTTTTGGCAAGGGTGGCTAGATGCCACTGATGCATTGTTACATTTAGATAAAGAGAGCGATTCAAAATATTCCAGGTAAATCAATACCATCATTGATTGAAATGAGTTTCCGCGCACAGGGGCATGGGTTAGCAGTAAAGCGTTGATGTTCGAGTTTGGGCAGCCACCTTTGATGGAATGGTGAACTCCCAGGAGGTGGGGAGATACCGAGATTCCCAGCAACTTCAACTCGATGCCCTAAAGAAGGCAGAACATCTGGGCCCTGGGAGAGAAATATACACATCCAGAGATAAAACCAGCGCCAAGGGCCCATTCTCAGATCTCCTGGAACATCTTTTTCAGAGATGTGCTTGTGTAGCCAAAAGCCCCAGTTCCTGCAGCTACAAATCAATAGTGTGTTCACACCGCCATCCTTAGCTCTTATGATTGATCAGGGAGGTGATGAAATAAATTAACTGTATGGAATTGCATTAGAGCCCAGGGCGTGAAAAATATGTGCTTGTTTCTATTCCTTCTTTTGTATTCCTGTTCAAACAAATAAGCACTCTATAAACACTAATTAAGTTCCTCCCATAATCTGTTGAGACTGTGCTAAGGGTACACTTTCCTTTGATGTCTGTGTTAAACTTAGGATCCTGTGATATTATATGATTTGTCCAAGGCAATGAATTTTGTCTTTGGGAGAACACAGAATGCAGGCTTCTGCACTCTTCTAATGCCCTTAGAAAAGTAAATATCACATACTAGTTAGAAGCTAGCTAAGTCTCCAGAGATGGACAAGAATTGGTCCAATCTCTATAACTCTAACTACTGGATCATTGACTATGAGCAGTGTATATAACCTCTTTATTAGGAGATCAACTGATAGGTGCTATTATTTTTCCCATTTCTGAGATAAGGAAACAAAAATTCGATGGTTAACACAGTGTTTGGCACAGTGTAGTGGTAATCATTAAGTTCTTACTGAGTGGAGTGTTATTGCTAGCTATTATCATAACAGACTAGGAAAACGGACACTAAGCCAGATTATATTAGTTAATACCATGTATTCCCTATATCAATTTACCTATTATTAGCTAGATCCTTTAACAAGTAATTCATATATTTTAGCTCAAATCCTCTTAGCATTCTGATAAAGTGGAAGGTATTCCCATTTTACAGATAAGAAAACCTGAGTCAAGTGTAAAAGTGCACATTAGCTGAACAATCTTAAATAGAGTCAAGATTTGACTCCTAGCCTCTGTGACTTCACTAGCAATATGTCTTCACTAACAACACTCAGATAAAAATCATATATGTATACCCTAAACAACTTGGCAAGTTCAGCAATCCAATTTTCTACAAACTGCTAGAGTTAGCATCTCTAAGTCATTTTAGGTAAGCAGGAGCGGAAGGGGAGAAAACACATCTATTAAGGTACCACCATCTGCCAGGCGGGGTGTGAGGCACTTCTGCATGTTCCGTCTGTACTACAGATCTTCCTCTTTGTAAACTGCTCTCATTTCCCCATATAAACCCAAAGTCGCAGGAATGTAAGTGATCGTAACCTTCTAAGCTGCTCTTAACACCTAATGCAAATGCGAAAAGACTCAACTTAGGCAGGCAATCACACAACTTGAAATTTCTATAGCACCGGGGATGTTTACGAGATGCTTTCACATATTTCACTTTACTTGGTACTGAAAACAACCTTTGGAGGCAGATGGAGGATACAGTGTCATCTATTTTACAGGGGAGCTTAATAGAGTTTCTGAGAGAATAAGAGTTTTGCCTAGAGAAACACAAATTAAAGACAAAGCTGGTGCACAAGGCTTTTAACCATTTCGCTAAGTCAGAAAACTTGGGAGCCAGCCCTGATGGCCTAGCGGTTAAAGTTAGGTGCTCTCTGCGTCAGTGCCCAGATTCCATCTGTCAGTAGCCATGCTGTGGCAGTGGCTCACATAAAAGAACTAGAAGGACTTACAACTAGAATATCTAACTATGTACTTGGGCCTTGGGGAGGGGAAAAAAAAAAAGAGGAAGACTGGCACCAGATGTGAGCTCAGGGCCCATCTTTCCTAGCAAAAAATAAATAAATAAAATTGGGAGTTATTCAAGATCTCTCAGTCTCTCTCTCTCTCATCTAATCTGATTCCTAAAATTGCCAATCGCAAAACTTATCTATGACTTTGGAGAAGCAAGTGCTTTTAAGAGACAACAGGGTGTCTAACGCTTTGCTTTTTTAACTTGCGGGGCAGTCAATATATTGAATGCCTCCCTGTAACCACTTGCTTCCAGCAAAATATATGCTAAGCCTTTTTGTGTACAGGTCATCTTTGAAGGAAATAAAATACAAGGGAATATACCCCATTTGGGGCTCTGCAATAGAAAGGAATATATTTAGTTTCAAGCTCTATACCAAAGTGAGGGGAAAAATGTCTTTAACATGTGGTTCGGAGAATAAAAATTCAACAGAGGCAAGGAATTAAAGCCCTGGGATGCATCCATCTAACAACATTTATTGAGCACCTAGGAAGTGCTAGGGATACATCAGTGAACAAGAAAAATAGATCCCTTACCTCTAGTTAGCTTACCTTTTGGTGGGAAAGACAGATTGTTTTTTAATATGCATACACAGAATTCAAAGATAAACTTCTATATGCATATAGTGACTCAAGAAAACATCTGGGTTTGATAACTCTCTCAGATCAATTTCCTCCCTTCCATGTATCTTGTCACCATTCTATTTCTAAATTCAAACACAACTCAACATGTTAATTGAAAAAGGAGACAACTGTCCTTCCTCCTTTCAGCTTTTCCTCTTAAAATTCCTTTTTAAAATATTTATAACAGTAATCTTTTCACTCTAAAAGGATTTGTTAATAGTTACAGTAGTAGTAAATATATGTGGTAATATCAAAGATAAAATATGTGCATGTTAAAATAATGTCAAACAGTACAAAAAAGCATGCAAAGCATAAAGTCTCCTTCCCAACCCAGACCCCTGTCCTCCAATTCCTCTCTCCAGAGACAACTACTGTTATCCAGTTATATTTTGCACTTTTGTGCATGTACATGTCTACATGCAAAGAAATCTTCTAATCAAACACAAGCAGATGTGAGTGCAGATACTCCTTTCATTCTTCTTTGTACACAAATGAAGGCATTTTATGAACACTCTTCTGTATCTTATTTTAGAGATCAGTCCTTAACATATATAGTGTTGCCTCATCCTTTTTAACAGCTGCATAGTATTCCACAGAATTGATGTATCAAAATTTATTTGGGCATTCATAATAGAAATCCAATCTCATTACTCCTTTGCTTAAAATCTTCAATGTCTGACCTCACCCCCCACTCTCATAATATACACAATAAAGTGCAAACCCTTAAGAATACCAGGCAAAACTCATGGTGGGGAAGTGAACAGTGATGAAGCTATGGAGAAAGCAAGTGCCTCAATAGTATTACATGTTCTACTTCTGTCACTATTTTTAAATT
Organism: Ceratotherium simum simum; assembly: GCF_057802395.1. NCBI lineage: Eukaryota > Metazoa > Chordata > Mammalia > Perissodactyla > Rhinocerotidae > Ceratotherium > Ceratotherium simum. The sequence continues at coordinate 24,512,339 of NC_141929.1, read as the reverse complement.
GCATAGTCATTTCACTCTTTTGTGTCTTCAACTCCTATCCTTTCTGCCTGTAATATTGTCCCTCAATCTAATGAATCCTATATGGTGTTCAAAATTCATTTTTGATTTCTGTTCACAAGAAGCTTACCCTGACTGCAGGTCCCAGGTGCAAACTAAGTCAGGCACAGCTCTTATATCTCCACAGCAACCAGTGCTACCTTCCACTAGATTGTTTATTATACTATATTGACATGGTGCATTTTCTTGAGTGTCTCCCCTAGATGACTATCAATTTCCTGGAATACAAAGACTTTCCCTTATTAATCTCTATATCAACAGGAGATAGTACATAATTTATCTATCATAGGCCAAGAAAAATTCGTAGAATGACTAATATAATGTAAAAAGCCTCATGACTCCAATCAAATGCTCTCTCCACAACAGACAAAAGCTACTGAGATTAATCTATTTTAGGGATGTATCAGAGCCCTGTACTGAAAGTGTGGTCCCTAGACCAGCATCATCAGTGTCATGTGGCACTTGTCAGAAATGTAAATTCTCGTGCCCACCTCAGAGGCGCTAAATCAGAAACTGTGAAGGTGGGGCCCACCATCCAGCTTTAACAGGCCTGTAGGTGATTCTGATGCTCACTGAACTTTCAGAACCACCGTGTTAGAGTATGTTTCTCAATTTTTTTTTTTTTTTTTTTTTGCATCATCTATCCTCCTGCAATCATTTTTGCTCCTCACATAGACCTACCCATTGGGAAAGGTAGCAAAATATCTCCACTCCCCTTCCTATTTGCTTCTACATTCTTATTGAAGTTCTAATTGTTCCCACAATAGTTACTTTCAGCAAACAGATGTGTCTAAAGGTTAACTCTAGGTCCTAGGGAGATTAAGAAAAGTGAACCAAGTTTCAAAAAAGGTGATTACTTGTGTGAAATCATGCTCGTTCTCTTGTTCCCAGCCAAGGCACTTGTGGGTCAAGTTTTATTAAAGAGGGAATAGGCCGAGCAGACATATGAAGAAAACATTCTGCTCTGTAAGGCAGAGAAAGCATTTCTTATGATAGACGATTATGAATGAGATAATGTCCCAGGATCGAACCTACTAAAGCTATAATAAAGAAGGAAGGAAAAACAAAACAAGAAAACTAAATAAAACAACTTTTTTAGAGGTTATTGAAAGCAATTATTGGTTTCCCACAAAAGCTCATCTAACCCTCAGATTCTCGGGACAAAGATGGCCTTGCACTGGGAGCAGGCATTCCCAATCTTCCTTTTACCTTGTACATGTCTCATTCTTCATTCAGATAAATTGCCACAAAACAGCTCCTGCTAGGCAGACTGAGGGCCTACAATCATATTTAATAGTATGTTTTCTCATTATTGTTCAACCAAAATTAACAGATGTATTAAAAAGAAAGATGGAGGAAAAATGCTTTCAATCGCACAAGCTTTCTCATCTTACCGGCCCAACTCAGTAGTTAGAATCCATCCACCCTTGGTCTTCTAATCCACTTAAACCTCCGAAAAGAATTTATAAAATCTTCAGATGGCGCATACTGATCCTAATCCTATGTGAAACTTTCCAGTGTTCTTAAATCATGCTGAAAAGACAGTCCAGCCAGGCAGCCTTAAAGACATATGTCTCCTTTGCCTCGAGACAAAGAAAAATAAACCTAATCCATCCTTGCAGATAAATTCATCAAAACTCAAGGCTTGTGGAAATGTTTCCTAGTATGTTCTCTATTCCTTAGTTGAGAATATCTGAGCTAAAAGGGACCTGACAGATCATCCAACCCAATCCCCAGAAGCAGAGATAGAAATAATAGCATCAGAGCTGAGGCTGAACCCAGGACGGAGGAATCATGACTTCTAGTTGAACAACAAGTTGTTTCACTGGCACTGCAGGCAGTGGCAAATATTGCATATGGGGGCAAATTTTGCCTTCATCAGAGAATGACTGCACTTAGATTCTTGTCAACCTGTACCCAGGTAAGCAAAGGCTTGCTCTAGCATTTTCTCTTCTTAAAAGATCATCAGCACATTCCTGGGAGAATAACACAGCACATTCAAGAATGCTCATCTACAAAAGGTTTTACTTGAGGATACACAAAGTCATATAATATTAATATTTCCTAAAACTGTAGCAGGTTTCATTCTAAAGTCTAAAAGTCTCCCACAAACATAGACCTCAATAAGATGGTTGCCAAGAAGTAGGGAAAATTTTAACCTAAACCAATGGTATGATGGTAATTTAATTTATGAAATAATTTTCAGAAGACAAGTTGAAGATGATGGCAATGAGCATAGTTTATTAGAGCCCTAATGGGATCTACACTTTAAGCCATCCTGATTCATTAGGTATTTTAATCCTCACTTTGCTTTCTTTCATATATGAAGTCAATATTCTTCAAACAAATATTTCCTGACCATAGAGTTGAGTTTTTCTAAGTATACTCTCTCTCTGATTTTCTAGTCTCTTTGTTCTCAAGATCTAGATTTTCTAAAAATAGTTCATAATTCTAATGTTAAACCCAAGCCCGCCCACAAGTCTAGAGTCTCCTAGAGCCTACTTTCCTGATTCCCTCATTATTCCATAATCCTGCCTTATGGTACACTGTCTGAAGTAAAATTAAGACATTCTATTGGAGTGAGACCATAAAGCATATTTCCTTGAGGCCGTGTCATGTTGCACATGCCATCAAAATGATTGTTCAGGTACCAATATATCAGTTACTTATCTAGGCACTTAAGGTCTATGGACTGACTATTGCAACCCAATATTTCATCTTGCTCCTACTGTGTTTTTCTCCTAACAGAGAACAGTTGTCACATGATCATGGACTTCCTTAGCTAGCATGCCAATTAATAAATATGGAAGGAATAACGGGGATACAAAATTGCCAAGTGATGCCAAAACTATTGGCTGAGAGCCTGATGAGGAATAAAATTTTCACACAGTATCTCCCCACAAATTACTTATTAATTACTAAGCGGAAAACAGTAGCTTTACAGTGGAGAGACTTGACAGACACCATCTTCATCGGGTGAGCAAAGTTAGCATCATCAGTATTGGGACAAATTGATATCATGTATCTCATGACGTGATTCACTGGGAAGAACACAACATCACTTCTACAGGATTTTTATTAAAAAATGCATAACATGGATGTACTCACAAGGAAATACTAGATGCACAAATTGAAGAACATTTTACAAAATAATTGACCTATAGTCTTCAAAAATATAAATTTCAAGAATGGCTGAAAAATTGTTCCATATCACAGGAAACTAAAGAGATATAGCAACTAAACGCAGTATGCCATCTTGACTTTGAGCAAGAGATACAACATCTATAAAGAGTGTTGTTGGGATAACTGACATCTTTTTATATGGTTATGGATGGGATAATAGTATTGTGCCAATGTTACATTTCTTGATTATGATAATTATCCTATGGTTAGAAAATATACTGAAGTATTTTCTTAGGTAATGGACAAAATGTCCACAATTTTCTCCCAAATGATTCAGGAGAAAAAATAATTTTATAGGTAGATAGATAATAAATGATAAAACAAATGGATCAAAATGTAAGCAATTGATGAATATGGGGAGATCCTTGTATTACTTTCCAACTTTTCTGTAAATTTGAAACTATACCACAATAAAATGTGGCCTTCTGTGGCAAATAATTACTATAGCTCTTCATCATATTTCTACAAGGTGTCATTTTCCTCATTTAACAGATGAGTAAACTGAGATTCTAAGAGATCAGGGTATTTGTGTAAGAACATACGGCTAGTTGGTGTCTGTGATGGTTAATTTTATGTGTCAACTTGACTTGGCTAAGGGATGCCCAAATAGCTGGTAAGATGATATTTCTGGGTGTGTCTGTGAAGGTGTTTATGGAAGAAATTAGCATTTGAATTGGTAGACTAAGTAAAGAAGATCGCCCTCACCAGTGCTGGTGGGCATCATCCAATCTGTTGAGGGTCTGAATGGAACAAAAAGTTGGAGGAAGGGTGAATTTGCATTCTGCTTGAGCCTGGACATCCATCTTCTCCTGCCCTCGGACACTGGCACTCCTGGTTCTCAGGCCTTCGGACTTGCGCTAGGATTTACACCATTAACTCCTCTGGTTCTCAGACTTTTGGGCTTGGACTGGAATTGTATCACTGGCTTTCCTGGGCCTCCACCTTATAGACAGCAGATTGTGGGACTTCTCAGCCTCCATAATCACATGAGTCAATGCCTCATAATAAATCTCTCTACATATCTCTCTCTCTCTCTCTCTCTCTATATATATATATATATATATCTATATATATATATATAGATATATATATATCTATATATATATATATAGATATATCTCTCTACATATATCCTATTGGTTCTGTTTCTCTGGATAATCCTGATGAATACAGTGGCAGAATCAGAATTTTAACCCAGGACTGTCTGAATCCAAGATTTCCCAATCTACCGTGCTGTCTTAAACCAGGCCCACTTGTACCTAGACACAGAGAAAGCTGGTACGGACTTCAATGGAGCCCTTTCTTGCTTCTTCTCCTGAGCTGTGTTCTCATCTTGTAAATAAATGAATCATGCGGGCCGGCTCCGTGGCTTAGCGGTTAAGTGCGCGCGCTCTGATGCTGGCGGCCCGGGTTTGGATCCCAGGCGCACCCCGAGGCACCACTTCTCCGTCCAGCGCGAGGCCGAGTCCCACGTACAGCAACTAGAAGGATGTGAACCTATGACATACAACTATCTGCTGGGGCTTTGGGGGGAAAAAATGAATAAATAAAATCTTAAAAAAAAAAAAAGTGAATCATGCTCATCATCTGCTTAGCATGACAGAAAATGCTGAGACATCCAACCTTAGCTCATGAATCAAAAGACCTCTGGGATGGGTAGCAATATTGCCACCCACCAAGAAGCTACGTGTCAGCTGGAAAACATATTCAAGTCTCTGCTTCCTCCAGTCACCTACTTGATCTTAAGAATGAAAGTGAGTTTCTGGTTCCAAAGACTGTTTTCTCTAACACCAGATCTCTTGTTCTAATGGCTCATTGTGCTGACAGATTTAATAAAATCAATAAAGAGGGGGGAAAAGATTCAATTCTAAGAAATCAGGAAGATAAATAGTATATGGAAGCTAAAACTAAGACACTGAGGCATGACAAAGCAGAGAAGTTCAGTTAAGCACAAGAGTTTCATTAGCAACAGAACCAATACACAGCCTTAGAGAAATGGAAACCTTACTGATTAGTGGTGTTTCTACATGATCTGATTACTAATAATAATCAGAAGAGTAAGAATCATAAGAAGAGTAGGTACAATTTATTGAATGTTTACTGTATGAAAAATGCTGTGCTGGGTACTTCTCATATGCTCTCTCATTTAATCCAAAAAGTAAAACAACCAAACATTTCACAGATGAAAAACTGAGCTCAGAGAGGCTGCACTAACTCTTTCATGTTGCATGAGTCTGGGTCTGAAACACAACTCCACCACAATTTTGCTAGGTTAGTGCATCTTTTGGAGACAAGCTATTAAAATGGAGGATTGAGATCTGGAGGCAGAAACTCTCAGGGTAAAATGATCATGAAAATCTTAGGAGGTTCTAGGCTACCTTTACATAGGCAGCATGATGAATGAAACAAAGCTTTGGAGCTAGACAGATGAGTGTCAGAGATCAGCAGATCAAGATCTGTCTTCACTTCGTTGGAAAATTTACCTAACCTCTTGAGTATATCAGTTTCCTATCATGCAACTGAGATAATAACACCTAAATTTTAGTTTTATTATAAGAATTAAATGAGATAATATATGTAAAGTATGGGTAGGGATTATGATTTTAAAAGACCCTGGAAAAGGTAACATACATACATATAACTTTGCATGTGTTTCTGACGTTCATATTGTGCTCACTGGGATACAGTAAGGATATGAGTTAAATATTTCTTCAAAAAGAAATAAAGTCATAACGAATCCCCTTCTTATCTCAGAAACACATGGCTTAAGATAATTCATGCTCCACCTTTTCAGGGGAGGCTGGTTTTCAAAATGTTGTGAGAGAAAGCTAGAAGAAAAGAGAATATGCATTTATTTAGCACCTACTAGTGTTAGGTGATTTTATAAGTTCTAATAGAAATGATACACAGATATCTCAATTAATAAATATTTACTGTGTACCTACAATTTTCCAAAAACAATAGAAAGAGGTCACAGTGGACATCACAGTACAGAGAAGAGATAAAACTTACGGATGAAATCTTAGTTGAACCCCTTTCTCATTTCTCTGAGCTCAGTTTCACACAGAGTTGATGAGAAAAGTTAACATATCTTTTCTCATGTAATATCTGTAGACACAAATTCCATGGTGTTTTTAGTAGCAGAAGTAGTAACACTCATGGTAACTGTAGTAACAGTTATTTGATGGTGAATAATAATAATTATTTTTATTATCATTATTATAGTTAACAATTACATAGCCCTACTATGCGCTATTCTTAGTGCTATTTCCTATCAACTCATTTAACGTTTTCAACAACCTGGAAGGTTAAATGTCTCCCCCAAGGTCACATAGTGGTCACTGCCGTTCACTGAGGCTAGGGAGAGATTTTGGACTCATCTATGTAGGTAACGGAGAAACAGAAATTTTATATGCAGGGGAATCATATGTCCAGTTATGAAATTTAGAAAAATGCTTCAGATGAAACAGAGAAAGTTAGACTGGAAGAGAAGACTTGACCACCTACATGGAGAAAACTGACTCATAATTTCCCACCCCCAATCCTATGTTTAATAATTATACTTAGAGTTTATCAAATAACAACTTATTCTGGATAGAATTTTCACTTCATCTTGTTTAATTGGGATTTCTGGGTTAGGATGGAAAGACAGATATCAAGAGTCCTGAGGATAATTTAAGCCTTGGAATTCAGTTAATCCAAGGCAATATGAGCATAACACAACGTGTGTGTCTGTGTGCGTGCGCGCGTGTATGTGTGGATGTGTGTGTGTGGATGTGTGTGGACATCAACATGCTGTAAGTATTTTGTTTCAAAACGATACCCCCATGGAGACAAACAGCCTGAAGTAAATACACAAACTATACATTCTGCTTTTGACTGGAGGCTTAACTTGTCAGCGATAATGATTTACATAGTGATCCTCTCTCTTCCTGCCTAGAAAGTTGCACTAGCTTCAAGCTATGTGCTCTGTTAAGAGTCATGAGGAAAGAAATCCTTCCTATTTCAAGCTGGTTTGATTGTTAATTCTCTTCCAGGAGTGATGTGAAAGCTGGATAATGGAGGTGAACTGGCCGCAAAGTTGTTGCTAAGAAGATGAGTGGCTATTATAGAAAAAATAGGTAAATTTATTTTAAAGAGTAAATACCCCAGTATTGAATATTTCTATCTTGTTTCCTCAGAGTGAATGTTTATGTCATCCAGAGCTCTTGCTTGTGTCTTAATCATCTCAGCAAATCCCCTGGTACATGGTATGTCCCCAATAAATACTGGTGAATGAATATATTAATCTACTTTTACCCAATAATATGTCAGCAATTCAGAATAACAAGTTAATCAATTGTATTGATTTTTGAAAGTAAAAAGTAAATAAATCTGTGGAATGTTGCATTAGTTTCTAAATTGTGTGTGTGTGTGTGTGTGTGTGTGTGTGTGTTTGACGAAATGATATAATGTGAATACTTTACCCAAGAACTTCAACTTTTTTATGAGAGACTATATATCAGGAAAGTTTAGGGGAAAAATTTGAGGGCAAATGTATTGATGTTTGAGATCTGATTCAGCAACTTTCAGCTAGCCGACCGTAGGCAAATTACACAACCTCATTAAATCTGTCCATGTCTACAAATTGGAATATATTACAGTGTGTACCTCATATGGATTTTGTGAGCATTAAATGAGATCTGCCATAGAGTTCATCCTAGAGCCAGCATCAAAGTACTGAAAATGTTAGCCATTAGTATTATTATTATCAGCAATCCGATTTCCTATTTTCCTTAAGAAAGGACTATAGAATGGAAATTGCAATACCTGTGATACAGTATAATCTAGAGATGAACTTTTTCTAGTAAAACATCCCATTTCCATTAAAACAAAAGGCAATACAAATCTTAGGTGAATTTATGAGGTAATACAATTTATCTTAGATAATGGATTTAACCATCACTGTATCTAAAAACAAATTTGTCAGAAATGTTCAGAGCAATAATTATCCATTAGTGGAAAAGTTAATAATTGTTTGTCTGAGGAGATATGGGGTTTTGGTGGCATGCATGTATGGAAGGGGTGTAAAATACTTAAATAATTATGAATCTAAAGATTTCTTCCCTTCAATATTTAGAAAATGTGCGATTGAATTATCTTCTACTTCAATGAATTCCAGATATTCCAAATTGTAGAATGTTTTTTACCTACTCAGGAGATTGAAGATCAAGCCTTTTTGAAATTTTGCACAAAAGAAAATATCACTTGAATAGCACAAAGTTACTGCAACATAACAGCTCTTATCAAGTATGTTTTAATAGTAGTGTTTCTTTTATGCAACATCTTTGCCAGGTATTAAAGATTTAATATTTCATTGCAATTCATATTATTTTCATGGTGGTGATTCTATACTTGTATGCCAAGAACACTTTGTAATGTCTGACAGTATTTTTTTCAAGGAACCATTTTTATTGGTGAGGGAGATTGGCCACGAACTAACATCCATTGCCAATCTTCCTCTTTTTGCTGAGGAAGATTGGCCCTGAGCTAACATCTGTGCCCATCTTCCTCTATTTTGTATATGGGACGCTGCCACAGTATGGCTTAATGCATAGGTCCACGCCCAGAAGCCAAATCTGTGAACTCCGAGCCGCTGAAATGGAGCATGCAAAGGTAACTACTACGCCACAGGGCCGGCCCTTCAAGGAATCATTTTTACTCTTACACAGCTCAAAGGAGAGTAGTCCTGGGGCTAATCTTCCTCATAAAAAAAAAAAAAAAAAAAAAAAGGAGAGTAGTCCTGCTGATCAGTGTTCACCTAAGGGGGGTCTTCAGCATGGCAGAACTCAATACCACTGTGTCCCAAATCACTCTTTAATTAGATGGGTTCCTGAGTGGTCCAAGTTGAAAGTTGGTGAGCATCTTCAACCCACCCCCTCATTTGTTCTTCAAAATAATTATTTTGTTCGCACTGTGACATTTTGAAGCATTAGAAATGTTTGCCTATCAATATGGCATGTGGGTATCCATCATTTCATTCTGAATTTTCTACTTCTCCCTAAGTAGCAAATAGCAAGTAACAGTTAAGCACACACTTTCATCGATGCCTTCAGAAGGCAAGCACTCATGTTACAGAAGCACTGCTCCTTCTACTTCATCAGATTCATTCCTTCCTCAAGCTCAGTGTTGTATCAGTTTAGATGACTCAGAATTCTAGAGAAACAGAATGTTGCATTTCAAAGGGCCCTAGAGAAACTGCAGCCACTCATGTCAGTTTACAGATGAGTAACACACGGCCGTGGAATGACAGGACTTGAAAATTTCTAGGTAATGGCAATCAGAAAGGGCTTTAACTAATGACAAAAAAGTCCAAGGTGTAGACTGCTTAGAATAGTGATAACTACCATTATATTTAGTCCTTACTAAGTAAACTAAAAGACAATAATGCTGGGAAAAGTAGAATGCAGCAGGAAAAGAGGAAGACCAAAAAGAGATGGATTGATTCCATAAAGGAAGCCATGGGCATGCATCTACAGAAGCTGAGCTGGACTGTCAAGGACAGGACATTGTGGACCTCACTCATGCATAGGATTGCCAGGAGTCAGAGCCGACTTGATGACACATAACAACAATGAAGTGAACTAAGATATCACATCTATTGCTTGGGGAATCTCCAGAGAAAAAAATCTTACATGCTCATTTTCTAGATGAGGAAACCGATGCTTAACAGGATTAAACAACATACAACACCACAAGCTGTACTGTGTGACTGTTATGACAGGATTTGAAGCCCAGCTTTGTCTAACTTCAGAGAAGGAGCAACTTACCACAACACTCTAGGCTGCCATATTTCTCATTTAAAAAGAAACAAGCCTGTGTTTTTGACCAGCAAATGTCAATGGAGGTGTTGCAGGGTAGAGTGTTCTGTATAAGCTCTTCATCTCAGGGGATAAATATGGGAGAAAAACAGGCTAGCCACTGTGGTTATAACAACAAAAAAGATAGAATTTGTGTTGAAAACTTGCTAACGGTTTCAAATTCAAGCTAAACATCATTTCCTAATTTTGTGTTAAGTGTGTGTCTGTGTGTTCATGTGAGTATTTATCCCTTTTGGAGCTGAAAACTAAGACTATAGCTCCTAAAGAGTATCGCTTGAGTGAGACAATATACCTTAAATGGTAAATTATAAAATAGAAAATACCAGTCCCTTACGAGGAAGGAGATTCAAATTGAAAATCTGCCTTCAGCCACATTAATGCTCAGTTTTCACGGAAGGGAAATGGAAAACTTAACTCAACTCCTTACTTTATGGGCTAGAAAAGTTTTCCTTGTGCTGATACTTTTATAAAATTTAAAAGAAAGAGCCGGGATCTTGTGGAGCTTACAGAGAAGCAGAACCAGAGAGTTTTGCATTTGCAAAGACTCTTCGAAGTCTCCAGTTCCAAAGTGGGAATCTTTTCTTCAGCTACCTCAAAAGCTCTCTCAGGAGAGGGGAGCCTTCAGACACCGACTTTTACTTCCCCATCACACATCTCAGGGAGCAGTTCCCAGGCAGGCTGATCTCCTTTGGAAATGTAACAAAGCTCCTCTGCCAGGTCGTAGGATGACACTGAATGCCAGGGCTTGCAATGCCGAGTGACACATAACTGCCTCCACCTTTTCCCACCCAAATCCAAGCCTGGTGAATAGTCCTATAGAAAGATTTGACTTCAAAGGACTTTCTCAAACATTAACAAAAGAATTCTCTAACATTCTTGCATTTATGTTTCTTGGCCTGGACTATGCATCACACAGAACTTGGGATGCTAGGCTGTGTTAAGGAACACAATCTTGGATAATGTGAGGCTAAATGGTCACGAGGCAGTGTAGGCTTTTGAAACTTTCTTTCAATATTATTCCCTGGGAGGATGTCTATTTTTTTTTTTTTTTTTTTTTGCTGAGGAAGATTTGCCCTGAGCTAACATCTGTTGCCAGCCAATCTTCCTCTTTTTCTTTTTTTTGTTTTTTTTGTGAGCTGCCACCACAGCATGGCCGCTGACAGACAAGTGGTGTGGTTCCACGCCCAGGAACCAAACCTGGGCCGCCTAAGTGGAGCACACTGAACTTTAACCATTAGGCCATCGGGGCCAGCCCAAGGGTGTCTCCTATTAATCCAAGTTCTCAGTCCACGTTTGTCAGAGTAAATGGGGAAGTGGTGCAGCCCTTGGACTTAAAAGAGACCACATAAACCATGTGATTAGGTGGTACACTTGAAAAATAATCTCATCCAGGCCTTTCCAACCTTGGGGCAGTGGCATGCTGCAGGATTTAGGAGCCCGGGTCTTAAATCCATGTCTGCAGTAGTAATCGCAACACACTTCCTAATGGAGAGGAGGTACCGCGGGGAGAAAGTCCACCTTCTGCAACGCTGAGTGATTCAGAAACGACTGTGGGCAGGCAGTGTGATCATTAGAGAAAACACTGAACAAGGCGTCAGAAGGCCTGCTTTCTAGTGTGGGTCTAACACCATCTCACTATCCTACTTGTCCCCCCTCTGGGTTGTTGGGATGATTGAAAGAAATATTTGGAAGAGAAAATTGTGTTGTGTAAAAATAAGAACTTTTCCATATTCCATAAGAGCATATCCATGTGCAAAGAAACATAAGGAAGAACCAAATAAAGTGAGAGAGGAGGTGGTGTCGTGTAGGCAGAACGAAGCGTAGGTTTTGAAATCAGCTAGTTCTACATTCCAATCTCCATTCCCCACTTTACTGGCCATTCTGGGACAGTGACCAAATCTCTCTGAACTTGTTTCTTTGTCTGTTAAGGAGGGCGGGAGGGTGATGTTAACAGCTCCATCGCACAGGGTTCAAGTGAAGATTAAATAAGCTTGTGTATACCCTGGAAGGCATTAGGTACTTAGAAGTGTTATTTCCCTTGGTCCTCCCTATGAATATCCTTCAACTTTCACCTTGCCTACTCTTTATTAAGCTATTAAAATATATATTTATTCAAATATATTTGTAAGGTAACAAAAATAGAAAACAGTTTTAGCCTTCTCTATGGCCACTTTAGATTATTTAAAATTAATTGCATAAATTAAACTGTTTCGATACAAGAAATGTAAATGCTAACAAAATGGATTTTTTCTTCCAATGTTTCAAAAGTCCGTTTCATAATCTTAGAGTTTTGAACACATAAATTATCCAAGGTCGTACTCATAATCTTTTCCCACTTCCCCACTTCTCTTGTAACCGAATGCCTGGTCTATATGAACTCTGATAATTTCATTCAAAGACATTATTGAATTATTCTGCTCCATATCTGATTTGAGGTCACATGGCCATAGTTTAGTTTCTAGCATCAACTGCAAGAAAGTATAGAACTTTAAAAGCCAACGTTGTATCTCCGGAAAAGTTTAGAAGAAAGAAAGATCATCACGTTTGTTGGTTCACTCAAATTGTTCTGACTTCATGCATAGTCCTGCCAGCCACAGTTATTCAGCAAGTGCCGTGTGTCAGAATCAAAATGCACTCCTTTTCAAAAAAAGCAGGCCTGTGTGATCAGAAAGGCTATAAAAGTATGCATAAGCCCATCTGTCCAGGGGCTAAAAGAAATTAGTCTGGGCCTAGTGAAAATCACTCGGTAAACCCAAAATCCTCTCCATATGGCTTTTCTCTGCTTGCTTTTCTCTGCATGTGCTCTCTCTCTCTTTCCCTCTCTCTCCACTCTCCCACTTCTCCCCCTCTCTCAATCTTCATTTTCACTCTGTCTCGTTTTTTCACTTACTGTTTCTGATCCTCTGACTTTCTTGAAATCTGTGACCCTGTGAATGTCTCTCACTTTCTGTATGTTCTGTGTCTAGGCTCCTTTCTTATGTTGTATCATTTGTAACGCGAGTTTCTGTCATTCAGGATTTCTGTCTTACTCTCTATTTGCTGCTTGGCCTTATCGTTTGTGTCTGTTTGACCCTGTCCGACCCTGTCCCATTATCTCATTCCGTTTATGTGAATTTGTATGTTTTGGGGGGGGGTGTCCCCATGTTGAGTGTGTGGTCTTTCAGCTTCAACTTGAGTCTTTCCTCCAACTTGTGAGACGGAAGAAAAACTGGGAACATTGAAATACCTTCCTGATGGTCTAGTTGGGATCTGCAATTTGGTTTCAGCTCTAAAAACTGAGACCTTTACAGTACGAGTCTAACAACAGGAAAAGCAGAGGAGAAGACGAGAGAAACAGTGGCTGTGATCAATAGGACCAGCCATTGCGAATGTCTAATGATTTCTGAAAACACCTCACAGGGCTGATTATAAATGTTCCTGCAAAGGCAGGGACATAATCAGAGGATGAGCTCTGCCAAAGCAACACTGCTCTGAGAGAAAAATAGTAGGACACACACACACACACGAGCACACACACGAGTATGACAAAAGGCAAACGGCGATGAGAAATTCATTTATATTTTTCGGTTCCCAGAAGCACATAAAAAAATAAAAGCAAAGAAAACTCCACTATAAATAACCCTGCCACATTCTAAATAAAGCCTTGGAGTGGCTAGGGAGTCTGACTTGCTTTGAGGAGTTATAGGATTTGGTCATTTTTAATAGCCATGTTTGCTCTTTCAACAAATTACTTTTCCTCAGATAATCTGCAACAGGCATGAGGGAGTTCTTCTCATTGGCCAAAGTGCACCAGGAGCAAAGGTCATGACCAGAACTGTCCAGGGGAAGGTCACCGTCATAAGAGCTGGAAGGAAGAGATGAAACAGAGAAGCACATATCCATTTGGAAAAAAGACTCTTGGAGTTGCAAGAGAATTAGGGAAGTCACCGCGGAGAGCTCAGTAAATTATAGATCCCACCTCTGGAGCCTCTGTAAGATTGTCCACCAGCTCAGTTTCTAAGTGTCCAGGGAATTGTTACTAAATTATTCAGCATTAACGCAATTAGTTGAAGCTACTGGAGGGGAGAAGCTTTTCATCTTCTTTTAGTTCCTGTCTCTGTGTACAGGATTTCTTTTTCATTCCACTCAACCATTCCACTCTTCTTTCTGCTGTTCTGGAATTATCAGTTTAAGAGGAACCCACAAAATCGTCTAGTCATGGCCAAAGCTTCCAGCAAGCTCTCTAACTTAATGTTACAGCTCTGGAGTCGTTAAGAACTCTGCCCAACTCAGAAAAAAGCTAGAATCATTTGACTCTAGTCATCTAACCAATGAGAATTTACTTCAATCCCAATGTCTCAATTTTCTTATCTGCAAGATGGAGACAATCACATCTGTAAATATATTTAAAGCACATAGCAAGATGCCCGAAGAGTTCAATAAAAATATTCTCCTCCTGCTACTCCTTCTCCTACCTCATTTTTCTCTTACTTCATCATCATAATTATTTTAAACGTATATTTTAAAATGAGAAAGCAAAAAAGACAGTTACTGTGCTAACCCCTATATTTGGAGCATCATCCACAAATCACTTTGGACATGGAACCAGCCCTGCCCAGGCCCGGACTATGTCAGTTTCACCTCCCTATCAAGGAAATAAAACAGAGCCACCATATGCATACACCTCAAGGACATTTTTCTTTTCTCAAGGGGTTTATATCCACCTCTGTCTCTCACTAGCAAAGCATATAGAGAGGCATGCAAAGAACAAGATGGAGTGGCTTTGCAATTAGCTAGGTATCTCGAAATGTCTCTTCAAATCTTACTACACCTTTTACATTCCAGTCATGAGACCATACCTTGGTTGACATCAGTGAGTCTCAATTTTCTTCTTTTTTTGCTGAGGAAGATTCTCCCTGAGCTAACATCCACTGCCAATCTTCCTCTTCTTGTATGTAAGCTGCTGTCACAGCATGGCCACTGACAGCCCAGTGGTGTAGGTCCACGCCCGGGAACTGAACCTGGGCCACCAAAGTGGAATGCACTGAACTTAACCACTAGGCCACCAGGGCTGGCCTCTTCACTTTTCTTATCTACAAATGGGGGTAGCAGCCTAGGACATGGAGCACCTCCCACATGGGGTTCAAATGAGACAACGTGCCGCCACAGTTAGAGAACAAGCTCTGGGATCACCATGCCCAGTTGGACTCCTGGCTTCATCACTTATCCACTAGCCGTCTAACTTTTTGCCTCTAATGGAAATAACTCTTCCTTTCAGTGACTTCCTCCCAATCTGGCAATGGAGACAACGGTACCCTCATCAGGTGGCTGTTGTGAGGACTGAACAAGAAAACTTTATAAAGTGTCTATCATATAGTAAACACTTAACAGATATGATCAGTTTAGAGTGGTTACTTAAACCGTCCTTTTCTCCCCCACTTTAATGTCCCTGCACCACGTCATCAATATCATGGTCCCACCATATATTCACAGCAAAAAAGATCTCTGTACCACAGCTGGGCTTCTTTTAGGATTAGAGAGAAGTAGAAATAGGCATCTAGTGTTTTCTTCCCTGCTGTTCCCCCAGTATTCCTCAGCCCTTCTGATCAGGCTCATTTGGATTCTGCCATTGTCTCCTGCAGAAGCCCAGTGACATTTGATACTCTGCAGATTTCACAGCACATCTGCCGCGTTGTGGTAAATACACGCAGAAAAAAAAAAAGAAGTCGGCGGATCCGAGCAGGGAACAGTTTCTGTTAACTAATTGAGCTTGGGGGGTCCACAGGCTGTTGCCTCCACTATCACCTGCAGTTCGAAGGAGTCCCATCTGCCAATTGATGTCACAGCCTAAAGTGTCCAGCACCTGCCACATGGAGTTCAAACAAGATAAGCAGTGGCTTCTACCCAAATTCTTGCCTGGGGCTCTTCTAAACATTAGCCCCCACGACCCCATTCTTTAATTGAGTGGTATTCACAATTCACTCAGGCTGGATGCAGAGAGCAAAGAGCATGATTCAAGCTATCCTGAGATTGATTGATGATTGATTAATTTCTTTAAAACTATGTTTTTATTTTAATGCTTTAATGTGCGCAGGAATTACCTGGGGATATTGTTAAAATGCAGTTCCTGATTCAGTAAGTCAGAGTATATAGGTGGGAGTGAAATTCTGCATTTCTAACGAGCTCCCAGGTCATTCTGCTGCTGCTGGTGGTCTGCAGACCCTCACTTTGAGTAACAAGAATGTAGTATAGTATATTTCTCCTCTCAGATAAACATCTAAAAGGATTCCTAAGTGTTTTGAAATGTGAGGTGAGATAGCCAGTACTGATGAGAACACATGCCACATCTTAACTAAATATACAGATCTTTGAATGCTGACAAGACTGTCTTTACTATGTTTCAAAATATTCAAAGAGTTAGGACAGGTACATACATGACCAAATTATGCCAAGGTGTGTGCATGTGTGTGTATGTGCACGCGTGTGTGTGTAGGGAGTGAATTTAAATTAACTATCATGGAAATAATAGGTATAGATAGAAAATGCTGAACTACTAAAGAAATTACTGTCTGGAAAACATGCATAGCCAGACCAAATAAAACGCTGTAAATGCTATAACATTTTTATGTCTTAAATAACATAATTCCTTGAATAACTTTTCTAAGTTATTCTTATTTATTGAAAGGTTACAAGCAACATACAGCCTGACTGTATTACGTGAAGACTCCAAAGACAGTTTCCCATTTCAAGGCCAAATTTAAAAATCTTCATTTCTAGTTAATATGTGATCTATCCTATGGTAATGAAAGTCGCTTAACATGCACTTAGCAGGACAGCAAGGCTGTGGCTATTCTTTCTCTCTTCAGAGTTTCACAAACATGACTAAATATTTCTGGCACTTTAATTTATTAATTGATGAAATTCCAAGTGTTTAACACAGGTGTAGTTTTTTCTTTTTTAAATAAGATTCTATTTACCAAATGAGTTTCACATTAAATAATGGTCCCAGAGAATTTGCTATGAACAGAGGCACAGATTTTAAGAAAACTGGCCAATATAACATTGTAACGTATTTTTCTCTCATTTTATTATGTTTTATAATGTAATAATAACATAGCCTAGAAAATAAAATGCAGAAAATTATAAAGAAAAAACCCCGATGATCCAATCACCCATACTGGAAAAAAAGTTTGAATATATTGGTATATTTTCTTACAGGTTCCTGTTTATTGATTTGTGGCACAGTTATTAACTTGAATCAATGTCAGGAATTAACTTCTTGTTTTGTTTTTAATATGAGTTACACGAATATCATTTATTCATTAGATATAATCATACATTTGGGAGTTTTTAAGATCTTATGTTGTTTTCAATTGGGGAAATATTTATATTAAAACAGTAGATAGTGGTTATAGATATGATTAGGATTTTCGTGACATTAATTTTTTTAATCAAGAGTATTGACATTTGTCTGTGTGGGGGGAGAGTAATTGAAAACATAACACCAGAATGATGAAACCTGTTAAATACAGATGATCAGAGTGATGGGCACATAGGGGTTCATTAGTTTTGTAAATGTTTGAATATATATATTTTTTCACATGCACATACATTTCTTAATAGATATGTGCCAGGTACTCTGTTCGTATCACACATGCATTTTTTAAATATACTCTATACACACTTTACATCTTGCTTCTAGTATTTATTGAGTTGCAATCATGTTTCTATATTATAAATCTTAATAATTTTTTGATGATTCATCTCACTCTGCTATGTGAATATGCAATGAAAGCGCTCTCATTTGTGCAGCATTTATGTCTGCCTAATTCTTCCCTAGGAGCTTTGGCTGCACATTTGTGAATCAATGCTCTGTTTGCTTTGGCTACCTTGTTGCCATTTATTCATAAAACAGGATTATATAACCTAGCTATTTCACCCATAAACATATGACTACTATCATTTTGCTTCAAGTGGAAAAAATATCTGTTTCAATAAGATGACCCTAAGAGGACTGACAAAACATGAAAGCCTCTTTTTGTAAGAAGTCTGAATGAATTTATTTTTGGGGGCATCAGATGAGATAAGCACAGATGATCCACACTCTCACCTGTTTCTCTGGTAAAGAATGAGGCCAACAGGGTGAGAGTCTGGAGCTACAGAGAGAAAGGATTAGGGGATGATTTGGGATTTTACTCACGCACAAATTCAACTAATAGACTGCATGCACACATGTGTGTGTGTGCCTAGGTTTTCCGCTGATTTACATGACTAACATTATTCCATTTATTTATATCAGCATCAAAAGATTTCCAACAGCTCTGGGATGCCTGTTATTTCTAAGTCAGGACAACGGGCACAAGGCAGACAACTCTTGTTGTTTGGCCAGATCGAGACACGCGATGCTGACTTGCATTCCTGCCAAATTATTGGTGCACAAGGCTCTGTCTGAGTAGGCAGAAGCTTCACGGAACTGACAGTGAATTGTTCTCACAAGGCCGAAGATACAATTTGGCTGCGGCTGCAGAGCCCAGTGCTCTTAACACGCAAACGGCCAGCAAAAATAATGGCATGTCAAGTGCAATTTTCTAACCGGCCGCTGACACCGTAAACTGTAATATAGTATAATTATTTGGAATCCTGTGTCCTTCATACTAAGCACCACCCAAATGATTTCCAAGTTACAGGGAGGAGGGAAGGTTAGAAGGTCAAATTTAAAGAGAGAAAATGAGTCAGTGCCTTGGAGGGAGAAAATTATAAATAGATGTGGTATCACCAGAGAGAGAGTTATATCCAAATAAGGAACTGCTCAGAAGCCCAGGTAGGAGGGAAAAAGGGAGGGAAGGGAGCAGAGGAGTTCATGTAAGAGAGAGGACTTAGGATAGATCTCTGACCACCTGGAGAACAAACCGGTTTTTCCCAGAATAAAGCAATATGAAGAACAAGGATCACAGAACCAAGGAACAGGAGCTAAAGAAACTTGGGCCAAAAATCAATAAATGTTACACACTCTTTTGTGTTTTGTTTTTTTAAATATTGCTTTCTTTTCCTGTTCCAGAGGGATTTGTATCTTAAATATAATTCTGTAATCCACTATATAATTAAAAGGGAGGAAATTGTGGTAAGACAGGCTGTGTGATTTTCTCTTCTAGTTACTTTGTAGCAGGGTTGAAAAAGAAAGAAGCCAGATTTCCAAGAGATTCTTGCCTGTCATTCCACCGTGATTCAAAAGATTTCAGCCCTAGTTCTGTCTCCCAGTTACCCTGACCCTCTCAGCTGCTTAAATAGCCTTGCACATGCTATTTCCTCTGTTGAGAATGCTCTCTCTTTTTATCCCTGTACCCTGGTTCCCCTGGTTGTGGCGTCTCAGCTCACAGGTTATTTCCTTAGGGAAGGTTCCATCATCCCACAGAATACCAGTTTCCCCTGTACCTGCTTCCACAGAACCTTACTTCTTCACTTTGGAGTACTGATCTCCATTTTAATGTGACATTTATACTTGTGTGTGTTTTTTTTGTTTCTGTTTTTAACATCTGTCTCCCTCTACTAGCCCATTAGTTTCATATCAGATAGCATGGATCTGTGTTTGCTCAGAGCTGAGAATCCATTGGTAACAGGATGCTTAGCAGATAATAGGTGCTCAATAAATATTTGTAGAATGACTTGATCCATCATCCTTGTGACTCACAGGGAGGGCTCTCATGATGACATCAAGCTGTCCACGTTAAAAAGACCATGCACATCTTATCACAAGGATTTATCAAAATCACCATGGATTTTTCTCTCTCTCTTTTCTAAGACCAGAACAAGTTAGCATATAGGGTGAAGGGTCCCATGCACCACATTACTCTGCCAGAATTGCCAGGGAAAGTCAACGCTGGAGGTCCTGGGTGATGCAGAATGCTCAGTATGTAGGTATTTTATGAACAAGCTCTGAACCACCTCGGTCCACAGAGAACTAGAGGCAGGAGTGGAGTCTGTTTGGCTGGTATTTGTTTTTTCAGAAATTCGGAAAGAAGTTTTCTGGTCTCCTTTGTCCCATAAGCACAAACATTAAGTTTGCAGATGGACTGGAAAATAGTGGCAATACCACCTCACTCTGCTTCATACCACTGGTAAGAGGGACACCCTCCACAGAGGGGGCCCTGCAGCCTCCTCAGAGGAGTTGTTTTAATAAGTTAACCTATCCACTATCACTGCCTTAAAAGAAAGGCTTTTAAAATCAATACGCAGAAACAATGTTTAAACTACGCAGCTGGTCTATAAAATACCAATACGAAAGAGAGAACGTGTAAGCAATGCATTATTGAAAAATGCCACTTGTATTAAATCTGATTGAGTTTATATTAGTATTATAAATGCCTCCATTGTTAGGTGAATTTTTCATTCATTTATTCACGCAAAATATTTACTGAGCAATTCCTAAATGCAGGCAGTGTTCTAGGTTCTGTGAATATATAGTGAAGGACAAGGAGACAAAAACACTTTTCTTTGTAGAACTTGCATTCTAATAGGAGACAAACCATAAACAAGATAAAGTATAGAGTATATAAGATAACGATCACCAGGAAGAAGAAAAAATAAAGCATAGTCCAAGAGTATGAAATATCGGAGAAGGGACAGTTGTATTTTAGACAGAATGGGACAGGGAAGTGTTCTCTACAAATATGACTTTCAACCTGATTTTAATTCAACAGGAAATCTACAGGCTTATGTTGCTTTTGACTAAGGGTACCCTTAGTCATCCTACACTATCCCTATAATGTTGCATAAACCGTTCTGTCCAACTGGGGCACCTAACTTGCCACTCCACCCCACCCCACCAAGCTAAGTGACAGTCACTCCTCAAGACACACCAAAACATCACGTCCACCCTAAGCAACCTGGGCCAATTGAATGGGCCCTTTCTTTGGGCACACAGAGTCTTGTGCTCACCTAGTGATGTAATTGTCAGTTTGTCCACCACTCCAACTACACAAACACACATACACGCACGCACAATTAAGAATACAATTATAACAATTACTATGTGCAGGCACTATGCATACCTCATTTTATTTGTTCTTATATACTCTCATTTATCTTTTTTGTATAACCCTTGAAGAGCTTTAATAACTTTCCCAGAGTTAACACCCAGAAAGTGGCAAAGCCAATATTCAAACTCCTGGAGAATGCATCTCTAAGGCTTAGTTCTTTCTCTGCATCCAGCTGCCTACCAATAAAGTAAAAACTGACAATAGATGACGTAAGGGTATATGTGAAGCTCTGGGGAGCCAATCACTCAAAAACTGGCTCTGCCCTTAAGCTTGAACTCAGTCTGCCAGGCCCGAGGCCCCCACCACGGTGACCTGCAGGAGGGCTTTTTAAAGAGCAGGTATGCCCATAAGTAACTAATACTTCTCAGCCAGTTCCCGGGGAGAAGCTCAGCAATGAAGTGGTTTAGAGTCGGATCCGGAAGAGCGTGCACAGAGATAAAACATTGTTAAGCACCGGTGGGCACCCCGATAGGGATCATCCCCACATTCAGCCTGACTCATAATCTGAAGCAGTCACCTGAAATGTATTTTTGGCTTCGCTACAACCCAAGATCCTCAAGGCTAAGCTGTAATAATTCAGGAGGATTTTCTTTAAGGGGAAACACGTATGGTTGGAAACTTTTGCAGAAAAGTTCTTCAGAAAATTAGTTTAACTTTGATTTAACAATTGTTTGGGAATTGGCCGTAGTAGGGAGCAGGGAAAGAACTAACTAATAACCACAGTCATCAAGACTCAGGAGCATTTGGCCATTTCCAGATTCTAAGGTCCGCCAGCAACATTTCTGTCATTCAAAGAAGCATGAATTTCTTCAGTATTATTAAGTCACAAAAGGATGCTGAATGCCTGGCTGTTTGCCTCTATCTCTATTACTTCATTTAAAGGATGGAGGTGAAATTAGTCACCAGATTGTATGAATCCAAAACAAACTCCAATTTAATTATTTTTTCTATTCACATAAAAGTGGAAAGTTATTCCGGGCATAGAGTGTTTGGTTATTTATATTATATAAGACATAATCAGAGTGTTACACCTTCAAAAGGAATTAACTAACAGAAACAGGGAGAAAGTACTCATCAATTATGTACGTATGCATGTATATCCAGAATTTCATATTATGACTTGCCTTAGGGCTCATTAAAGAAGTTCTGAATATTAGAAAGTAGGAATTTAAGGACTTTGCATTCTATGTTCTATAACTCTTAAGTGCAAATTATAGTTTAAACACATGGTAGCTAGTTACTAAGATGTAATGGGATACCGTGAGTAAAATTATTGCCTTGGGAATTCCCAACGTGATTCAAACTCAGATCATTTACTAGCTCTATGATCTTGGTTTGCTTTATTAATCCATCTAAGTCTCTGTCTGCACTTACAAAAAAAGACAATGCGGGTCAAGAAGCCCATATTCAAAACCCACTGTGCCAGATGTGTTTTGGAATTCAGACGTTTTCACATTTAAAAACATTAGGATATATAAACTGTACAGTAAGCAATACTCTCAACAGGGTCTGGGCCGGCACCCTGTAATCAAGCACGTTAACATTTCTCCTGGGAAATATGTGAACAAGTCACAGCAATGGGATGCATTATGACTAGAAATACTCTCAAGTCAGTTCTGCTACCTGAGTTTGTATCAAGCATACAAAAAAATCTTTCAGAGATTTTTGTATTTTGGACTTATGAAAAAAGGAGTGTAGACCTGATTTATACACATATTATTTGTATATGTGTGTATAAGTACACACATATACGCACACGCATATACAGAAAGAGGGAGAGGGAGCTATTGTTAGAATCAAATAGGATTGTGCTCACAAAGTGTTTTACAATAGTGCTTAACACATAATGAACACTCAGTATTGGCCAGAATGCCATGGAGGCATGGATCATCATTTTGTTCATTGATATGCTCCTATGTGCCTAGAAGAGTATTTGGCACAGAGGAAGGGTTCACTAGAAATTCATTGAGTGATTCATGATATCGCCTCATCCAAGTTTCCTTCGTCCAAGTAGAACTATATAAAATGAGAAAACATAATCCTTGGGGAGGCTCCTTTTGCTTTGCCAGACAATGAGGTAGAAGCAGGAAGGCAGTCAGGAGCTCCCAGTAAAACACAAAAGAGTGAACTCAAGTCTTGAAGATCAATATCTAATTCCCCTCCTACTTTTCTTTGAAATCACTGCATTTGGGAAATGAATAATATTGGCATGATTCACTTCTGAATCTGATTTATCAGGAAACTCAGCCTTTGGCAGGCTCATAATTGGAATTCTACCTATGATGATGGCGTGCGTCAAAGTTAACAGAGGCTTCTGAACAGTTCTGAGGAATAAACATGTACAGTCTTCAATAACCCACAGTGTGATTTTGGAAAGCAGGTAGCACTTATCTACACAAGGAACATTTGTCTAACCTGCCAGCGACAACAAAACAGATGTAAATGTAGTCTAACACATGCACGTGTGTGCACACACACCACTAAACTAAAATTTTGATTTTATACATTTGATTCCATCTAAGAATGAATGAATTAGTTTTCTATTGCAAAATTTATAGAATTACAGTACAAAGCACTGTTTAGCATCCACTCGAAGAATTTCCCTTCCTCCATCCTAGCTTAATGACTGAAACAACAAACAAGCAAACAAAAAATGAAACAAAAAAGGAGAAAATCTAGCTGCAATTGGAGATATATGGCCTCAAAATAAAATGAAACGAAATAACATCTTAGGAATCGAGGTGGTAGTAATTCAAACCGAGGAAAAACGCACACCTCTTCCAAGTCCTATAAACTAGAGAAAAGGTTTGGCATGCAGATTTCTTGTATAAAATGAGAAAGAAAAGCTTATTTGTGTGTGCATTATACAAGTGTTATTGTAGCTCTGATGGAGTGGAAGAGGTGGAGGAGATGAGCTTCTCCCAGAGGAGTAGTTAGTCTACACTTAAAACTGTTACTATGAGATTATTCATATTCCTAAGGAAACCAATAGATAAACTAACTGGACTAAAGCACTTACAGCTAAGTGTGTTAACAACTGTGACAGTCAGACGTTTAAGATCTAAAGACCAAGAACAGATCCCGAAATTGAGATCTTAAAAACAAAGCTTACCCGGCCAACAAGAATCGGTTCAGGTCCAGAAAACTCTTCCAGGACAAACATTTGATTCCAAACCCAGCCTCTTTTGGAGCGGTTCAAAATTCGCTGTTCTTCACTCAGCCTGTTTAGTTCCAAAGGGGATCCACTCATTAAAACTTGAGACTGATTCATCGGAGCCATGTAAATGCAGGGAGGAAGGGCAATCCATAATATTATTAATGGAGTCCAGAGATCCAAGAGCATTTCCGCTAGCCGTTCTGGCATGGTCCCACCAGTTAAGCAAATCACCACGAAAATGAGACAATTATTTTTTTTGCCTCCGGTCTGCAGCCATCCAATTCATCATGCAGTGCCGAGCATTTACTTACAGCTCTGCCACGTGTTTATAGCACAGGAAACAGACATTGTCTAAACAGTTTTTCTAAGACCACCATCTATTGGCTTTCCTTTTCATTGAAATGTCCTGCAAAAACAAGGAGGAAGAAAGATAAATGTCCACTGCAACAGGTTTTAAAACAAAATCACCTGCTTTTTGAAAGCAAGTAAATGAACAACAGTAGGCACTTCCCAAACTCTTGGATTAAGAAAGTGGATCAGAGGAATTAGAACAAGTAGGCTAATAGGTTCTTTTATTCAAGCTTTATTTAGATTTTACTATTAATTAATTTAGTATTAATTTTCTATCTGTGTCACTTATCAAAAACTGTTCAAGTAATAGAAATTCTCTTTTCCCTCCTTCCTTCTTGCCTTCCTCCTTCCCTCCCTCTCTTCCTGCCTTCTTTTTTGCCTTCCTCCTTTCACTCTCTCCATCCTTCCCACTCTCTCTTTCCTTATATTTTTTTTCTATTTGTAATGCAAGTTGGGGTACATACTAATGCAGCCTTCTTATACTCTTGTAGAGGTTGCAAGTCTCTTTCTTTCTTTCTCTCTCTCTCTCTCCCTTTCTTTCTTTCCCAGTTTAAAGATGGGTTCTAGTTTACGCTGAGCTATGTAAAGAAACTAGCCTTTAATAGCTAAAATTTAAAAAAAAAATTTTTTTTTAATTTACAAATGAGAATGGAAAGGGAAATTTCCCTAGTTTTTACAGTCTTAGCTGCCACAACCCATCAGAAAGGATCTTCCAGTTCAGGGTGCAGAATGCAATTCTCCGCCAAGATGCTAATAATGAGTGAATAAAATTAGAATGCTCCCAGAGAGAAATTCTGTAATGTCCAGCATGTATGCTATAATCAGGGCAGTGTCAAGGCTCCCATTCTAAATGTACAGTTGAACAGGAGATTTAAATTATGAAAAGCTCCTTTGGGAATGAAATACAGTAAAAATACAATTTTCAACTGAGGAGATTCAGAAAGGGCTGGGCCAAAAAAATTCCCCATTACCAGAGGTGTCAAATACATTTTTTGCTTACCTTCAGTGTGGCAAAATGTGTTTCTCCCCTCTCAAAAAAATTATTTTTAAAGAAATAATGTTCACTGCAGATCCCAGAGAGAAGCCTTGCTGAATTAGATTAAATGGGAAAATAATTCCTCAGGACACCATTGAGATCGGTTTGGCCCAGGGGATTCATAATGGGGTAGGATACCTTTCACCTCGGTGTCCCTGGTTCATTTCTGGCTCAGAATGGGGAAACAAGAAAGTCATTAACATTGGCGGCTGGTGAGTGGCCTTAGTGAAGCCAGCTGAAAGGGGCAGACCCGGATTCTGCTGCAAATATAGGCAGTGTCTGATCTAACAAGATGGCCGGTGGAATCGCCCTGCTCGTCATCTTTTTCCTGGGCTCAGCTCAACCACTAGGACTCTGGACCCCCAAAGTGGCCCCCCACTCTGATGAGTGCACAGTGGAGCCACTGCAAGTAGCAGTTGTTTTAGGAACTGAAGAGAAGAAAAGCTTTCAATAGGGAAGCAGCTCATGGAAGAGTCCAGAACCACGTCCTCTACTTTCCCTAGAATTGCAGCCCTTGCAGAGAAATCAGGCCTTCCTTTAAAACTGATTTCCATTAAGACTTTCTCAACCCAGTGTGAGAGCAGACCTTTGCAGGCTTCAAACTTAAAACACCACAAAATTCAAAGGGTCTCAATAGGGAATCCCAAAGTATTAATATCTTTCTGAATTGCCAATGCACTGATTTATTTAAACAGTGTGTATAGCACGCCCATCACATGCCATGCTCTCTCCTAGACGTGGGGCCAGGATGATGCTGAAGGAGTATTGCATATGCTGCAGTGCCTGTTGTGGAGGCAGATAAACCTGAGTTTGAATCCCAGCTCACCCCACTGGCTGTCTCTGTAACGATGGATGAGATACTTAAGTCCTCTGAGCTTCAGTTTTCTCTCTGCAAAATGGCAACAACAATAATTCCTACTTTCCAGGCCATAGGGCGATTCAGAAACAAGACTTATGTAAAGCGGCCAGAACGTGTGAAGCACTCACTAAGCTATGGTTCCTGTGGTTTTCCTGAGCCAGACTCTGAGGGTGGTGTTGACATGGTCCCTGTCCTTGAGAGGCTTTGGTAAAAAAGTCAAATGAATGAGCAAAGAAGTAAGCTGCATGACCTCTGCAGTAGGAATAGGCAAGGTAACGAGAGTGACACACAGACACTCAAAAATCTTCCCTAAGTGGTATGTGGGAGGATGAGGATGATGCTGGTGAGGGACGAGCTGGACCATATTACATGGAAGGTGAGATTCATTCTAGTCACAGAGCCTCAGCCTAAACACTTCTGAGAGAAAAGGGACTTATTTTCTCCAACTATACCAGGATAGGCCATACCTGAATGTTCAAAAGCCACGGATGCCGTTCTCCACTGGCCTGAATGCTATAGAGGCCGAACCCTGAGATGGCTGTGAGACTTTCCTCTAGGGTCAGTCTGCCTGGGGTTTGAATTCTGGTTAAGGAACTACACTTACCAGTTGTATAACTGGGGGCCAATTAACAACAACAACTATAATAATAACTATCTAACATATTTATTTTGAGGATTAAGAGATAATCTTGGTAAAGCAATGAGGAAAGGCTAGAATGTACAGTTATTTTTATATTGTGCCAAATACTCTGCAAATATACTCTGGCATCTGCTCTGCTGTTAATGATTCTGGGATAAGGAAGTTTAATCCCAATTTAAACTCATAATAGACATTTCCTTGATGGAAGTCACCAAGTGGCACTCAGGATGGAATGTGACATGATTGGTGCCCTCTCTGAACTCCCCAGAATCAGGCAAAAAGTGATAATAGACCCTTAAACAATTTTATACAGTGACTTAGCTTCATTAATTAGAATGAATGGATTAATAAATAAAGGACTATATGCACAGCCAAAAATAGTATCCATTAACACAATCTCTTACAGTTAGATATAGCTTACTAAGCCTCACACTGTTTTGTTCAAAACAGAGGCACAAAATAATAAAGTGACTTGCCCAAAAGCACCTCCAGTAAAGAGCAGACCATTAGTTGAATCTAGGTAATCTAACTCCAAAATTCTCTTTCTTAACACATACCGCCCCCTCTCGTTATATAAATATTGGATGAGCATATACTGTGTGTCAGGCACTGGAGATAGAAAGGCAAACAGGTCAGAGCTCTTATCTTCAAGAAGTGAAGAGTTTAACAGGGGAAGACTAAGAAATACATGCTTACAGTATTAAGTGAAACATAGTCTGAGGGTTAGAGGAACACAGAGTGATGGGTACGCCAATCATCTTGGCAGAATTAAAGAAGGCTTCCTGGAGGAGGTGTCATCTAAATGTTGAGAAGGAATTACCCAACTGGGGAGAGGGGGTAGGTGCAAAAGGACATGTAAGTCAAGCGATGGACAGAAATAAGACCACCAACTAATCCAGGACTTCTGAATGAATCAGCACCTGGGGTAGTTTTCAAATCTTTACTTACTAGATCATCCAATCCATGCTCACAGCATCTTCTCCCTACCCACCAAATTCATCCTAGTCATAGACTACAGAGAACACATCAAATAGGGTGTCCTCTTCTCTGTCAGTTCTTTGTGACGAGAAGAGCATGTTTGATTTCTCCAAAGCTTTGGGAAATAAATATAGGTGCCATCGCATGGAGAAAGCATGGGAGACAGATGAGTGCTATGCCAATCCAGCTCCTCATTTTTCAGAGAAAGGGGAGTGACTTGGTTAACGTCCAGCAGTCAGTGGCAGAGCTCCAGGGAGAAATTAGCCCGACTCCGTGGAAACCCTTCTTCATCCATAGGGGTCCTTCCCACTACTCCCCCTGTACAGAGCTTCTAGCACCTGAAACACTCATATACCCCCTTGTCAAATTTTGCCAAGTTCTTGAGTCACTTGTACTATTACTTTACAAATTATTGAAGTAGTCTCAGTTTTGTAAATATTTATTTAAAAATGGAAAAAATATTCTTTGTCACAAAAAGATAAACAGTGAACGCTTAGAAAGTGTTTGAATAACAATAAGTCATCAAGGAAGACTACATATAAACATGTATATACCTACATTATATGCATACACACACACATAGGTAGGTATGTATTCATAGCTACTATTCAAAATAACCCTATGATGTAAATATTATTATTACTTTATTATCATCATTCTCATTTTAGAGATAAACAAACTGAAGCACAGAGAGATTGGGATTTTAAATAATGTTTTATTTTCACTTAACTAGATACTGTCATAGCCTGAGGTCTTCTCTCTCTTTGCTAAAAAGGAAGACTAGCAACAGTTAGTGGCAAGAATGTGCTGTTAAATATTTAACAAGTGGCTCTCTGAAAGAAAAAAGCATCCCTGATTTCTGATTTCCATGATATAAATACTTCCATCTCCACCAATTTTGAGCTTTCAGTGTGACCGTTAACCAGCTCAGAGAATTCCTGAAAATTTAACAATCAGCTCTGGTAAGAACAGTGAGAGTGACCTCCAGGACACCCCTTGAGGGATGCTTCTCAAACTTTAATATGCATACAGATCACCCAGAAATCTTGCTAAAATGCATATTCTGATCCAGTAAATCTAGGCTGGGGCCTGGGACTTTGCGTTTCTAATCATCTCTCCTGTGATGTAGAAGCTACTGATTTGAGGACCGCAGTTTGGGAAGCCTGGGGTTCCAGAGAACAAGACCAGCTCCCAACTCAGACCTTCTCCATAAGTTGACTTGTAGGATTCAATCGTGTGGTGGGAAAGTCACTTCCTCTTCCTCGTCATTTAATGCCATGCCCATGCACTTCTTATCATCGTGCATACAGGAGTACGCACATATATCAGACTTTGGGAAACCCTGCACTGGAGGGTTTTGTATGATGTCATAATATACTTCCCTCACCCCATATCTACTTTATGCGTGACACTGGGAAAACTGCCCAGCTAACTGTTGTATTTCCAGGCACATGCATGCTATCAGAGAGTGGTGAGACTTGGCCTTCACTCCAGCAAAGTCTGCCACTTGGAGAAAAATGGGATTCTACTGTGACGATTAGAACCATACTATTTATATGCTTGCACCTCAGCCCGGGGCAGAGCTAATATGGTCCTCTTTGATGATCAGAAAATAGCTTTATAGGAATTCTTGAGATGCAACCGAATGCTATGTCACTGTCATCAGAATTAATAAACATTGTGAATAGTAAGTGCATACACAAACTGCTTAACTCTATGCAAGGAAGAAGAAATTGAGCAGGGTTGTAAAGCTTGGGTAAAAAAATCAATTTATTTTTAGATTTTCCAACCATGGTATGTATGTCTGACCAAACAATCCACTTTATTATAATGCTCCCGCATTGATTTACACCTAGAGAGTGAGAAGAAGAGATTTTTACAATCTCTCTGGAATCCTTACAACTTAAAAAAGTCTTTAGAATTTCCCCATAAGAAGATATCGTCTCTTGGATAAGACACTTGCAATCTGACTTTTCATTCATACTCACATTTTAGAGCTAGTTCTAATCACAGCCTGGGTCTTACTCTGCTGACCCCAACATTTTTTTAAGGTGAACTCTGTCAATTCTCAGATATGTTAAATCATTATGCAAAAACATATTGCACCATCGATTTTGTAAACAACGTAGATTAAAGTTCCAAATGATGAGCCCCACACTGATAAATGAAGCCTAAAATAAAAACAGGCTTTTACAGACATTTTAGGATTTAATCCAGCAGATTATTGTGGTTGACAGGAAATTATGCTTTTATTAGCCACTGGGCTTAGTGGCCACAATATTTCACGGAAGCAAAAATGACACACAGGACCACAGAGTTTCTATTAAGAATGTTTCTGACCTTGAATTTAGAGCCATTAGCAGGCTGCTTTCAAACAGGTAAATGCACATTGAATTCAAAGTGGTGTTTCAGGAACATGGGGCATGCGATGTAGCGTGTGGCTCAGTGCAATTCACGCCAAGCCATCGATGACTATTGCAGAACATGTAGGGAAGGTGGTTGGATGTTAGAGATGAACAATACTTGCATGTGTCCAAATAGAAATAATACAAGAGAATCGCCTTTCCTAATGCCTTCAGAATTCCCCGACCAGATTCCCTTGGCAGAACAGGATTCTAATTTTTTTAATTTACACATATACACAATCTTGTATTTGTTTGTTTGTTTGTTTATTTCTCCCCCCAGCGGCAACCCTTCTGGTCATCTTTCTCTGGCATCAGACCATATATTTATCCAGCTGTCTATCTATCCAAAAGCATATCATTTGCTTGTTTAGCCACACGGAATAATACTTGCCAAATCCACTTTTTGCTTTGTTATTGACATGCTACTCTTTTTCTACCAGGAGCTTTAGTTTCTTTAAATTCCATAATTAACGGTTACCCTGGCATAAATAAATAAATACCTTCTTCTCCTTTCCCGAGATGGAGTCAGAACTTTGTTCTTCACATAGAAGCTTTTCTATCTGTTATAGAAATTTCAGAATGAGAGTGACTAAGTCTATGACAAAGACAAGCAGGTCGAAATAAGATCCCTTTTCTAACGTTACAGACCCAGACCTTTGTTTATAAAACTTTCTGGGAATCATCAGGTTAGTTAAGATATTGAAGATTAATCTAGTCTGCTGGACTTTCTTAAGGCAGAACTGTATTGAAATCATTTCCAAAAGATGAATATAAGCCTCACACTTCCCTTGCCGATTACAGACATAGTCGTGCCAGGAAGTCATTTCTCAAGTCTAATCTTAATTGCTCCTTCTCCATTTAAAAGACACATCCTTTGCTTCTTTAAATCACCTGCTCAAAATTTAATAGTCAAAGACCTAATGAGTGAAAACAATTTGTTCTGGCACTTTCTTGAAGGAGGTCATCAAAAGGACGTGACCACCAGATGACCCGAGAGGAGGACCTGGGCAATTGGAGGCTCCTTACTCCCTTCCCCGTCCTTGGAATATCTGTTCTATCCACTGTTTGCGCACTAGGAGTCACTTCAAGAATGCAGCCTGGAGAGAGTAACTTGTTGAAACCATCTGGACTGTACACGTGACTGAACTCAGTTAATGGCTCTGTATAATCTCTTAACATTCTGGTGGGTGGGTGAAGAGATCTACTCCTTTCTCAGCCACCCAAGACAAGACTTGTAAGTAAATTCCCTTGCTTATTAAAACTGCCACCTACCAATCTGGAGTGATCTTCCTCTTTCTTTGGCCTCTCCTTGACCTTCATGTATGGAGGCCAATTTCAAAGTTTACCCTGAGAACTCTCAAAGTTGAGAATCAGCACCTTTTAAATCACAGCAACCAACAGGAATGAATCTTACTCTCACAAATCTTGTAATACGGTTGAACTGTGGGGAGCTCCATGGCACAGTGGTTGAGAACATTGACTCGAACCAGACAGAAGTAGTTTGAATCACAGTTCTGCCATTCATAAGATAAGCGACCTGGGCCAATTTATCTCAACTGTGGCAGAGGAAGAAACTGATGTGTTTCCTAACTTAAAGGACTATGGAAAAAATTAAATGAGATAAGGCATGTAAAATTCTTCGTCAATGTAGCAATAATAGTTACTATTTATTGAATGTTTCACATACTTAACAAAGAATCTTGATAGATGTTTAAAAATTATTTTATTTCAATTTCTTGCTGTGTACAACACTGGGGAAAATTCCAGGGATTTTCCAACTTTTGGTTTTAAAAAAAAAATGGCATGAACCAAGTTGGATATAAATGAAGATTTTATTTATTTTATTTTTTCCCCCCAAAGCCCCAGTGGATAGTTGTATGTCATAGCTGCACATCCTTCTAGTTGCTGTATGTGGGACTCGGCCCCAGGATGAACGGAGAAGCGGTGCCTCGGTGCGCGCCCGGGATCTGAACCCGGGCCGCCAGCATCGGAGCGCGCGCACTTAACCACCAAGCCACGGGGCCGGCCCTAAGTTGGATATAAATGAAACAGCATTTTATAGTTTTCCCTACCCACAGTTAACATACAATTAATGATTTCAAATAATTTTATAGGGTTCTAAAGGGCGGTATTTTTAACCTCCTAGAGAAATCATGTCTCTTCTTTCCATAGAAGACACAGCATTGTCCTTCACTATTTTCTCCAGAGAGGGTAAAGTGTAAGCATTACATGTCCACACGAGAGCTATTCGCTTTCAATCAAATTGTAACCACTCATTGAAAAACATGAATCTATTCTGTTTCTATTCAGGTATTTCTACAAGAAAAATTTCATTGCATTTCATAACCATCTCTACATTCTTGTGAGAATGGTCCAACTGAGTTGTCCCTAACTAATTCAAAAATAAGGCCAAAGTGATGTCTAAACAGTACTCAGAAGGAAGCTCAGAGGAGATAATGCTAATTAGAGATTGAGTTCAGGTAAGATCTTCTTCCAGAAGTAGTCAACAAACTTTTTCTATTTATTTCAAGGAATTATAGCACCAGTGATGATAGTTAGAAATTAGAAGCACTCCCTTCTTGCTTAAGAAATGTGGCAATGTTTAAAATCAGTTATATCACACAACCAGGGCTACAGAGTCTGTAATACTAAAATTGAAATGAAGCCAAGTCACAAGTCACAAGCCAAAACAATAAGTCAAGATTCTGCCAATTAGATTATACTGTGTAGTAACCAGCCTTACAAGTGCACTTTACTGTCATTCTTCCATGTTTCAAAGACTTTATAGGTTAAAAACCACCCACTGACACTGTTACCATGAACTACGGACACAGATGATGGGTAGACAGTCAGATAGATAGCAAGCAATCACTTGACAAAAAGAATATTGAGATATCACACAAAATGTATACAGTTTATGAAAATTAATTAAATTTCTTATAAGGATTCTAAAATAAGTATACTATCTTCAGTTACTATATTTTAGTGAAACTCCAAGACAAGACAAAGACAAGTATGTTTTACTCTAATCAAAAGAGGTACGGACTAAATTGTTTTCATGTTTTTGAGTATCCACATTTGAAGATGGAAATATTTGGACACAGAAAAGTAAAATTCTACTTGTCAAGTTCAAATAACAATAGACTAATAAAGAATGGAATGTGCCCTTGAAATTTTTCTATCAAATTTTGGAGATGAGGTAGTATAAGAAAGAAAAGCATTCCCTTATGACATTTATATCACTCCCCAATCATCTTATTT
Source organism: Ceratotherium simum simum (assembly GCF_057802395.1). Classification (NCBI taxonomy): domain Eukaryota; kingdom Metazoa; phylum Chordata; class Mammalia; order Perissodactyla; family Rhinocerotidae; genus Ceratotherium; species Ceratotherium simum. The sequence continues at coordinate 24,478,537 of NC_141929.1, read as the reverse complement.
TGTTATTTGTGTCACATCAAGAATCAAATAATCATATTTTATGCATTAATCTATCTAGAAAGAAACAATGCATGGAAAATTTTGTTCTCACTGGTAACAGAACGTGAATAGACTCTGATAACATTTTCACTTAATGATATACATAGACAGAATTTAGAAGATTCCATTTAATATTCCTTTGCAATATATTCAACATGCTTAAAATATCAATGAAAACATCCACAGAAGGACCTTATCACGGAATATATAATATTTTTTTCCTGTGTGTATATATGAGGGCCAGGGATCCTGTTGATTAAAATCAAAAGTATAGAATTGTCTTCTAAGACATTCAGACTTGCAATTCACATGAGGTTAACAGAAACTCTTCATTTCAAATATAAAATATATTAAAGAGAGACAGAATAGCAAAGGAGGGAGAGAAGAAGTAAGTTCTTCCTTGGTTATTTTTTTAGACATTCCCAGCATGGGAGACGTACGTCCACCGAGTTACACATAAAACACTTCCATAATTAGAGCATTTTCCCCAATAAAATACAACTTTCATCACATATAGTTTAATGGCATTCTGGATGCAAGTCTGGTCTTGGAGTCATTCTCACTTTTACAAAGCTGAATTATGTCATTTTTATATTCCTATATCATTTAAAATATGATTTTGAGGGAGAAAAAATATGCTTTGTGGAACATGAATAAAATCAATTTAAAAAATAGAAAAGTTGTGTCTTAAAATAAACTTAAGGCAATTTATGAAATTTCTGTAGAGAAAATTGAGGTAGATAGTCACAATATCGGACTTTCGATATGATTGTATCCCACTCTCCCCTTTATTGAGAATCACCTAGTAAAGGGAGGGAGGGTAGTCTTTACTAATTGTTAACGCATTAAATAAATGTTTACTCAGAACCAACTCTAGGATTAGCCCTCAACCAACCATCATTCTAGCATTTGCAATGGTCTTTGGCTGTGAGGGTAGGGAAGGAAAGTGTCTGAAGGTTCTAAATGCAAATGTTATTCTACTAGGGTGCTTTCTAAAGAGACAGAAAATCACATCTATATATACTTATACCTACTAATAGAACTTAAAAAAAACAAGACTTCTAAAAGTAAGAAGGTGGATGATATTTATGATAGGAAACGGCACATGACATTTAAAACCCAGGAAATAAAAGCTTGGGACATGAGAGAAAAAAGGAAACAGTATTGGCCCTGGTGCTTTGCCATGAAGTGGCAATGGAGATTTAGTTGGCAGCCACATATGGCGGAAGCAGCTAAATGGCATCCCTTGAACTTTTTTTTCTGACCTTTTGAAGTTGCCAGGTTCAACTAATTTTCTCCTTGTGGTTACATCTGAAGCAGGTTCTAGAGGCAAGAACCAACAGTTCAGCAGAAATATATTGCTCATCACAACTTTCTATGGGAATAAAATGAGAGAGGACTAATAGCTCTTTGGTTAATTAAGCCCCAGTAAATCAGATGACAACCTTGGTCCATCAAAATATTATTGTATTTCACAAATATGCATTTACGAGATTCTGGAACAATTTTTCCAGCACCACAAACAGATAATTTTTTTTAAAGACTGGTCAATATACAAATCCAAGAAGCCAGGAGGGCAAATCAAATAATGTAAGGCAGATGAAATGGCAAAGGAAACAAGATAAAAATCTCAGACTTGAACAATACATGAGTTAGTTTTCCGGGCATGTTTTCAGGTTTTCTAGAACTAAGCTTCCTGTGTGTGTGTGTGTGTGTGTGTGTGTGTGTGTGTGTGTTTGTATGCATGTACACCACATAATACAGCGCAACAAGAATCAGCCTTGGTTTAATTCTACACTGTGTAGGAGGTACACAATACACCAGTTGGGAGACACCTCCTAAACTAAAAAGCAAAGTTAGTCCATTTCAGCTGTAAATGCCAACAGTGCTGAGAACAGAGAAAAGTGCATTTATTTTTCTGCTTCTCTGAATAACATTTTAAGAAATATAAAATAACTGAAACCAGTATCAGCAGCACCACGGAGCATAATATTTCCCAAAAAACTCTTGGGACCTTAGATTGCATCTATAATCGAAAGGCTACTCTGATTTATGCTTGTTCTTTGATTTTTCAAACATAAAACTTTGCTGATGGACCAGAAAAGTGTGGTTGGAAATACAAATTGAACGTCATTTTCCCCATGAGAAGCTTTTGGTTTTGCATAGAAAATTTGCTCAGATTGGAATGTTGATAAAGCCGTAAGGTGTGCCACCTTGAGTAGAAAAATAAAGATTATTATTTGTTTTCTTTAAAGTATTAATTTACTTATATGAGAATAAGGTTATCTGAACAGTTGATGAACTATGGATTCTAACTTTTCTATACGGGTTTATGCCTTTTTCCTCACGAATAAACAATGAAGGGAACCTGGAAAGCAAAGCCCTGAGGTAGAATTTCTTGAATAGAATCATTATGCCTTAATTATTTGAAGTTGCATTGCATTGCTCCAACATTCTGATGCTCCCTGCTAACAAGGACTATCAGACTTTAAATCTGTTTACAAGGAAATGTTGCATCATGAGTGTATTCATCTAACAGCCTTTACAAACGCCTTCTCAAGTGGTCTATTCCATCCTGCTGAGTATGTTTTATGGGTTGTTTGTTTATTTGTTCATTTTTTTACACAGAGCATACCACCACTGGCTACTTAAAGTGTGTTCAGTGCTAAATTAAGGGGTCGCCTTAGATGAATTCTGTCTTGAGCAGAGTGCCACATGATACCCTAATAAAGTTATTTTCAGGTTAAAGACTTCCTTCCCTTTAGAGTTGATATGTGTACAGCACACAAAGGGAGCTGCTATTCTAGTGAGAGCTGCTATAAGACTGTTCTTCAGCTAAATTCATAACCCCTTCAAGAGCTCAAGAAACGCAAGCCGGACACCAATAATGCAGCCAAAAAAAATGTTAAGAGTCTTAGGTGGAGAGATTTACTCATCAGGAGTCTTGAGAGTTTTAGGAGACTATAGATTATAAAGCAGAATAATTGATTTTTAATAGTGATAATAATTGGAAATACAAGATCCAGGTTGCAAGGGAGAAAGATTAAAAAGTTCGACTGACAGCATTACAGCAGAAATTTCAGAGAACATTAACCAGTGTCTCTAAAATATCTGGCCTATTTGTGATGGTCTTGGGATACCCACTCATTGGGGTGATGTGGGGAGCAGAATAAGGAAGATGAACTGCCACTGAAGAGCCCTAAATGAAGCAATCCCCAGAGTTACTGGGAAGGCTCTTCTCTCTGTTTTCAGAACAGATTTTCTCAACTCCAAGCCCTCTTCAGAGTCCAGAAAAAAATATATCAATGGTGATTTGAAATCTTGTGACCGCTCCAGCATGAAATGACTATGCTATGGGGAGCTTCAAATCTGCTACAGCAGAATTACAGAATATTATTATTAGTATTATTATTTAATAAGAGAGATAACCCTAGAATTTCTTTCAGCCACAGAGCTCAGGGAAGTGGAAAAACATGTCTGGACATGATGATTATGGAGATCTCCCTTTGAGGGGGGGAAAAATGTAACCCTCAGAGAACATCCTTCAAAGGTGTCAGGCCTCTAGGTAAAAGAATCTCTCTTTCTGTCTCTCTCTCTGTCACACACACACACACACACACACACACACACACACACTCTCCAGATAAAATCCCTGCAAAACTGGACACAGCTGATGAAAGGCAATAGCCAGAAATTTCAGGCAGAAATTTCAGTGGTGTTTAGCAAGAACGACGGGGCTCATTTTGCATGCAGTGAGGTACAGCGGCGAGGTTTGAATGGATGGAAAATCCCACTCTCAAATCTTACATAAATGTCTCTTTCCCACATATAGTTTTCCAGTTGAAAATCTCCTATAATGAAGCAAGAGGTGACAGCCCAGGGAGGGTTGTTAACCACTGAGATGGCTGTCAGGAGTGCTGTAAAGAGGACAGGCGCTTCAAAACGGCCCCAACCAACCCCAGTCCCTCCTCTCCGCTTGGCGATGGTACCGGATGCGAGAGGGCAGTGCTCTCGCATCCCTTCTCCGGTGTCCCCTCCTTCCCGTTGTCAGCCCACAAATACTGCTAAGCCCGGTGAAAGAAAGCCGCCGAATGATCTGATTAGCAGCTCCCGGCGCGTTAAGGGATGGTGCCTCTTAAAGAGGAAACTCTTGCGGAATCTTCAGGAAAGGGTGGTAAAGTTGAAAGGACCTTTTCTCCCTCCCGCCTGCTCGGTTATAAGCTCTATCCTTTAATTGGAGCTGAAGTGAGCAGCTGCCAGCCTGATTTTCTATTACAGACTAATGTTGTGCGTTTGCAACAATAAACAATTAATGTTGTTTGATTTCTTACATTTAGCAACCCAAGCAAACAGCTGCCATCTCCGCTCGCGAAGGCAAACGGCTAGTCCTTGACGTGCCGCCGGCTCGGTGCCTGCGGGGAAGGGTCAATGATAACGAAACTTGGAGGTTTCACCGGATTGGGCGGGGGACGGCTTTGGTCTTGGGGAGGGAAAAAGCGGAGGAAACTGCGGATACCTGTTGGCATCCGCGCTGGCCGCGGCGGGTTTTCAGTGTCTCCCAGCCTCGGATGGAGCCTGGGAGAACGGGAGTAGGTCCCTTATGAACCTGTTACGCGCTGGCAGAACCCAGGCGAGAGCACTCTTTCCCTCCGGTCCTGCGAGGGGCGCGGCCCGCCCCCCAAGGATTCAAGGATGGAGAATGATGAAATGACAGAAAGCGCCGCTCCGGGCTCTGCCGGCACTGGGAGAGGGGCTACCGAGGAGTCCCCGGCTCAGGGGGCCTCTGTGACCGCAGTCTCGGAGAGGACACTGCCTGGGGGTCCTGCCTGCGTGCGGGGCAGCGCCTTGGCGGCTGCAGAGCCGCGGGGCAGCTGCAGAGCCGGCAAGTTTGCAGCCGGCCCCGCGCTTCCCAGGCTGGAGCAGCCACTTGTGGGAAAGCCTCGCGCTCGGGCTCTCGCTGCTGAGTCGCGGGCCCGCAGCCCCACCGCGGAGGTCGCCCTCCCTCTCCTCGGGGGTGGGGCGGTGCAGCAAACCAGCAAGAGGGCATCCCTGGCCCCTTCGCCTCTGCACTCGGGCTCTCAACCAGCCGCGGGTGCTTCCGATTCGCCGCACTCCGGACCCCGCAGTGAAGGCGCGCGGCTGCAGCGGCGCCTGCCTGTGTCGGGAGGCGGCGAATTCGCCAGGCGACCGCAAGGAGGGACCCTGGCAGGGAAACCCGAGGGGCACAGCCTGCTTGCTACTTCCCAGGATCTACTGTCAGAGCAGTTTGCAAAGACAGGCAAAACCCTGGAGGTGTCCCCATCAGCTGTGCATGTCAGGAAAGAAGATGCAGCTGAGCCCCGCGCCTGGGCTGGGAACCCGCATCCACCATCCAGGGGGAAGGAGGCGCGCAAGGTGTCCGAAGGGGCATGGGAATTCCTAAAAGAAACGGTCCCTTCTGAGTCCTCGGGACATGGAGGAAAACGGGGGGTAGGGGGGACGACTTACTCTTGTGGGGCTCCGCGCTGGCGAATTTCAAGCCTCCTGGTTCACAAATGGCTGGAGGGGCTCGGGGTCGGCTCCCGAGGGCGGCGAGCACCGACTGGTCCCCGAGCGCTGGGCAGGCGCCTCCGGATTCCGTTCATGCCTCTCGGAGCTGCGGGGCTCGGTGCGGGGATGCGGGGCGGGCGCGCTGGGCTCCGGGGTTCCGCAGCACAAAGTGCGGCGGCTGGGTTGACGCTACCGTCCGTGCACAAACCGGCGACAGCGGACGAGCTCCGAGGAGGCAGGGAGATTCCAAATAAATCCACTAATTCCGGGCTGAGCGCTCCGGCGTGCGAGCCCGCCTGCCTGCCAAATGTAACTGTGAAGTGATGTGGAAAAGTGAGCCGGGTGCCTCCCCTGACGGATCTCATTGGGCAGAGCGCAGAGGCAGGTCTAGCACTTGGAAATTCATGTAAGCAGGCCCCCTCCCCGCCCCCGCCCTGCCTCCCCCCGTCGCTCTCCAGCGCTCGCTCGTTCCCTCTTGCCAGCTACCAAGTGGGCGCACAACTTTTCGCTCCTCGCTCCCGAGCACGCCCCGCGCGTCTCCGCCGCCAGAGCCACCGGGTGAAGATGCGCCCTTTCGTGCGGTGCGCGCAGCCCGCGGAAGGCCAGGCTCCCGGCTGAGAGGGCTGGCAGATGATAGAAGGATGCGGAGGAGGTACCCGCGAGCTTTCTCTCTCGAGTCCTACCTGAGCTCTGGGGCGAGCGTTATCTTGCAAAGCCTCTTAGTCACCCACAGCTGTTTTCCGTGGGAGGAAGAGGCTGCGACAGGGCAAAGGGGTGTGCATGGGCAGCTTACCTCCTTATTATTCCAAGAGCCTCCTGCGGGCAGAGTGGGGTGTTTGTAAGACCGCTGTCTGCTACTCAGACGCTAATATTTAGAGGTGGTGTGTGGTGGTCCTGTAGATGGAGCGCATTCCTAATATCCCCACGCTTCTACTCCTTTGGGGAGACGGGATGAGGGAGAGCAGAGGGGCAGCCCCGAGGGGCGCGCAGTAAGTAGGTGTAAAAAGAACAGCAGAACTTGCTTGGCAAATCAAGCTAGGGATTGCTAGGTCTTCTCAACGTGTCTAGCCTCCAGATCTCCTCTCAGGCACCATTCCTGCAGCTCCTCTGCGTCCACGGGGAGATGCTCTGCCTGTGGCCCCTTCAAGTCCTCTGATGGACTCCACTCAGATCTTGAGAAACGGCCACCCTGGGGTAGAGCCAGTGCAAGAAGAAGGGATCATGAATTAGTCCATTCAGGTTTCTTTTCTTCTCATCAGTGAGGCTAACAGGTAGAAATATTCAGCCACTGTGATCAACTTTTAATAAAATTAGTGAAAAATAAGATGAATTAATCTACTTTTTTTTTAAACTGCCCTCCACGGGATACCCTGATTTAGTTCATTCCTTACGTGCTAGAGGTGAGCTCTGAGGAAGGGTTTTACCAGCTGGGGACAGAGCTGAAACAGAAGCAGACAAGGATGCAAAGGACCAGACACAAGGTCTATAGAGCTTGTACTGTCTGATTCTAATGAGACAGAGTGAACAGAATGAGAAAATAGGCACAATATGCTTATAATATTTATGCAGATTTGACTTTTTTTTGTACTGCATCTAACACCCTGTTCTGAAATGTTGAAAAGAATATTGACTATAGGTCTCATATCTGTGTGTTTCACATTCTAACTGTAATAGACAAGAAACTTCGTGAATTATTGCAGAGAGGGAGAGGTGAAGAGAACCAGGAGGTATTTTCCCCTCAGGCGGTCACTAAGTAACTATTTGTTCTCTTCTCAGACTGTCTGCTTATAGGGTATTCAGGAATTGGCTAATTCTGTCTTGGAAAAAGGAACAGTAAATGCATCTCAGTCAAATTATAACTGCTGCTAGACCATGCAGTCCCAAGTGGACAAAGAAAGAGATCACATCTTGGGTTGTGCTTAATTTTCAGACATTCATTTTCACTTTGAACAAATGGTCTGAACCTTTCCTTGGGGTACCTTCTTACATCTATGAGAACTAAAGAAAAGGTTATGTGTTACTGAAGGCTAGGAATTGTCATAAGTAACAAACTCATCTCAAAAGAAAGCCAGAATGGTAGAGATAGACAATATCCTCAAATCTCATTTCCTTAAACGAAAAAAAACTATTTTGACAAAGTGAAGAGTCAGAGTCTTTAAGTACCTTGGGTTAGGATGGGTTTGTTTTGACTCGCTTTATCCACATTTACTCTGAGAGCAGTTACACACCTTGTCTTCACTGAATTTTGGCCAACTACAAGTCAAGGTAACCCTCTCTATCTGCTAATCTCTGCTCAAAGCACGGCAGTAGGAATTTCCTGCTAATTTTCTCCTAATTCTTAGGAAAGGTCAGGATGATTAAGCAGTGTGAAAGAGAATTAGGATAATGTTTTAAATGCCCTATAAGGATATTTCTAAAATAATCCAGGGATGCTGAAAGATGGGGCATTTGCCTATTTGACAATTCCACCCACTGTTAATAGGATGCAGTGTAATGTAACAATGGTGAAAGCCTAACTCCTTAAGAAACTGTTTTCTTTTCAGCATCCTCTCCAGGGTTACAGCCTTCCAGCAGGAAGAGGACTGTGCTACATAGGCTTTTTAGAGTGGTGACTGAAATTACATGTGTGCATTTTGGAGGAGGAAGGGTGAGGTATTACTTGATAGGGCAGGAGTATAATCAGAGAAGGAGTTGGGGGGGAGGGGGAGAGGAAGGATTGCATTCAGAATAACCTTGGCTGACTGATGCGCAGAGTGGGGTGAGGCAGGATGCCTCCAGCCTGTGTTTCAGTAACAGGAAGACAATTTTGCAGAGGAGTCTACTGCAGTTGAATGAGATGGAAAGGGACTCCATGTAGTAAAAGATACTTTTCTTTTGCACTATGAGTGGGACTTTTATAATTTTGACTGTGGGAGACAGTAAACCAGTACCTGGCTAGTTGGAGAGTGAAGAGTCAGATGGCTTATAGGAAGCAGAGTTCTGGAAGGGGGTGGGAGAGCAAGGAAGACTCCAACTTCTATAGTTGGAATAGGAAATGGCAGAATGGAACATATCTATTATTTGCTACATTAAAATTCAATCTTTTCTTCTTTTCGTTTCTCAGTACACAATTGAAAACTAAAATAAACTAACTAAAAACAAAGTGTTACCATGGTGTGATTACTGAGAACTTTCAGATTTATTGGATTGCTTTAAAATTTAGGTTAACTAATTCATTCATTCATTCATGGAATACCTCCTAAAGGCAGGATTGAGGAGTGTGGATTCCATGAATGAAAGGATTTTTCTTTGTGATACCTGCCAAGGATATTTCAAAATAAGATTTAAAATAAAAACGTTAAGAATGTGAAATATGAAAATGGCCAAAACATAAATGTCATACCAATTAATATGTAATATTTTCCAGGAATTCAGAGACCATTTCCCACATTTCATGTTATGGAATCCTGATGAAGAAATCTGAAATCCACCATGTTCTTTTTTTTTCTTTTTTGGTGAGAGGGAGGGAGATGTAAGTAATATATAACAACTGTGGCATTAGGCAAAAGAAACTTTGAAATTTTATTTTGAATTCCAATATCAGAGCATAAATCATAAGAATGAAAAAATTAAGAAAGCAGTTTTAAGAAATTTATAAATGTTTAAATAAGTTTAGGAAAGTTTTTGTTTGTTTTTGTTTTTTTAAGTTTAAGAGTTTGTTTTAAACCAGCCTCTGTACTAAAATCATGAAAAAATATGACAATGCTCAAGTTAACTGAATGGGAGAAGTTACAGTGGTTCTCAAACTGTGTTCTCTGGACCAGATCCTGCCTCCCTATCCTCAGGGGGCTTGATAGAAATGCAAATTCTCCTGCCCCAATCAGTGGGGCTCAGAAATCCACCTTGTAATAAATCTTCCAGGAGATTCTCTGGCTTGCTAAAGTTTGAGAACCACTGCCTCAGGCTGTTCTTTTTCTCAAGTGATATATATAAAGATGAGAAGAATAAAAATAAAGTGGTGTATTATGTTAATACTTATTGTTTTTGTCTTGGAATATTCTAAACCAGAATACTATCTTAAAAAATAAAATAAAGAAAAAGAAAAGTGTATGCATGCTAAATTGATCATGTGATCTCTTCCCCAATGTTTATTATAGGATTTGAAAAACCAAACTGATTTCTTTAGAAATGATTATAGATTCTTGGAGTAAAATCATCATTGAGCTTGGTATTGAGACTTGTGATGCTCTACATTTCTTGGTTGCTGGTTGTACCTGTCCCTGAAATTAGGTCTGGATCTCTTAATATTGACTGGAATTACTAATCTGGAACTTGCCATTATATTTTCAGTAAATGGAGGTGTAAACACTTTCTGAAAACCACATCTGTGCCGAGAGCCTTTTGGAGAATGTTTTCAAGATGGCATTATCTCCCATCTTCCCAGGTGCTAGAAAAGAGATAAGCTCCAATTCAGCTTCTAAACAGACCCTGAAGGGGGCACTAGGTAGATTTAAGGGGACTGGTACAAAGCTATCAGGTAAGCCAGCCCTGGTTTGGTGGACTACACACTTAGCATTTTTGTTGGTTTTTTTGTTTGTTTTGGTGTTGATTTTTCTGAAAGAGAACCTCAATTAGATTAAGATTTCAGACCCCTCTTGTTTAACATGGGAGCCGTGAAGAGGAAAATTATAAAAATAGTTCACATTGTGTTTTGAAAAAAGGAAGAAGAAGAAAAAGAAGAAAGGAAAAGAGAAATAGAGGGGAGCCTTTCCTCCCACCCCTCTGAAGTACTAGTAGTTTGGTATAGCAGATTGTAGTATATTAAAACATAATTAAATTTAATTGATCTTAAGTCTGGTTTAGAAGATTACCAATCCTTGAAATTTACACACTTCTACTAATGTATCATTACACATGTGTAAGGGAATACAGATGTATAGGGAGGAAAAAAGTCGCATCAGCATCTCTTATGCCTAAAATAGAGTATATAGTTCTGGTTCGTTGTTACCAAGTTGGCTGTTAGAGAGAAGACTGCTATATATGCATTCGACAAATGTTCCAAGAAGTTGAAAGGCAATTACATTACTGAGAATGCGAACAGAATTTCTTTATTAGTCAAAGCTGCATAACGCTGTCTAAGGATTCTTTTGTTTATTCGTTTATTAAAGATATGCTGCTGGCTGGAAATCGGGGCACTGCTGTTAGGTTGCGTCTCCTGCCTGCACAGCAGCTGGTCCTGTCGGAGTGGATGTCGAGGTTTTTTTTCTTCTACATCAAGTGCCCTCTAGCGTGCAATATCTGCACAGGTTGCTGTGTCGAAGGAGGTGGAAAGAAGAAAGAAAAAGAAATATTCTACCACTCACTCTCCTAATTCCTGTATTGCTCTGCTTTTCCTTTTCTCCTTCCTCAAAGGGGTCATTTCTACAGAAGTGTTTGGCAGAATAAAAAAGGCGCTCTTGCTTTTGCGTGCAAAACAAATCACTCATTGACTAAACTGGGAAACAAATGCTAATCCTTTCTCGGGGGTTTCTTTTGAACATTCATCATAATTTTCCAGAAGTTTCATACACTCTAGTAATCAGGCAAATACAAGAAGGTAAGTCGCTCCCTAGGAAGAAATTCTGTTTTGTTCCTAACTCACCGCAGACCAGCTATAAGACGTTTGATGCAAATTGATTAACCTCTCCATGGGTTTTCAGTTTGTGTCTCCATAAAAGTGCATAATACTTCTCTCTTGCCTCAGGGGGGTGGTATGAGGCCTAATTGAGGTTTATAAAACAATTTCAGCTCCTCAGATACAATTTGATATACAGTTGAACCCGCCTTTCATCTTGCATCTACTAACAGCATTTCAAATTCTCTTTGGTAGTCCAGAGGGAAACTGTGATTGCGATTTGTGTTTTCATAAACATGTCGTTAAAACAAGTCTATTGTAAATAGTGGATTTGCTCAAGAGACTTGGAATGGTAGGAAATGGGAAAGAATATTTGGAGAAGAAAAACGTACTTGCTTTTGCAAACATGTCTGCATGTGAATAAATACAGCTAAATAGTAAGGCGAAATTCCTACAAGACATACATTTGGGCTTATCTCCCTAAAATTTAAAACCAGCTAACAATAACAGAAGGTAATTTTACTCACCCAAACACCACCCACTAAACCCTTAGTCTCTGAGAGAGAAGCAGACACCTGTAAACAAACTTACGTATTAACATCCGTTCAGATGGCTAGGATATCTAAACATCTATTATGCAACTCAGAGATTTATTTACCAATAATATGATTATTATGCCACATTGTGTTTTACCAATACCCTTATACCTATGATATTTTAAAGGGTAAGGAAAGAGGGAGGCTAGGGAACATTATAATACACTTCGTAAGTTTCTTCACATACAGTATCTCTTAATTATTAAGGCACTGGATGGAAAGGATATTGTTGGTATCCTTTAAAGTATGAGAAAACTGAGGCTCAGAGGAGTTAAGTGATGTGCTCAAGGTTACACAGTTAAGAAGTTAAAGAGTGCAATTTAAACCCAGGTTTCCAACCTTAAATATAATCCAACACTACCTCACAATGTTACAATAATAGTAAGTAACCCAAAAGAACCTACTTTTAAGGCAGTATATTGCCTCACTGTAGAAGGGATTCATACATTGCAATACAAGATGAACTGAACATTATGTATTCCCCAATAGAATCAGAATCTTTAATTGCATGTGGTTTTATAAATATAGATCCCAGATTCCACAGTTAACCAACTAAATCAAACTCTCCAAGGAGAATGTGTATTTTTTAAAAGCAAACAACCAACACCATTTAGCATAACCAACACCATTCTGGAGACCATTTGAGAATCTTGAAACCAAATGGCATCTGAGGTCTTGTTTAACTCCTCAGTACTAGAGGCCAAGGTTAAGGCTCACTTCTGCTATTACTATTTAGACTTAGGTAGCCCTTCATATATTTCCAAGCACATCGGCTCTCTTGTTTGATCCTTGCAGTAATCTTGTGAGGTGAGAAGAAAATATATTATTTCCTTGGTTTTATAGAGTTACAGCCTTTTAGAGTCAAAAGGGCAGTGGGAAACTGTCTAGTTCAACCTCTTCATTTTATAAGAAAAGAATTGGGTGAAGCTTTTGACTTCCGAGCCTAAGGTTACATAACTAGTTCTTGCAAAGAACAAAACCAGATCCTAGATCTTTGGTCTTTAAAGGATATATCAGGTTGTCACTTGTCCCTGCAAATGTGGCCCAGGGAACAATCATTAAGTAACATTCTCAATAGTCTTCCAGATATGAACTCAGAAGACTGGGGGGAAAAGCATATTTCAGATCCAAATTAATGCAGTTTAGAGAAGGTCCACTTCAATTTTCTGATGAGATTACATTTACTCCCTTCCCCTAGTATCTGCTCAGTCTAATAATATGTCTTGTCTTGGTTGAATTATTTCCGTACCCTGGAGTTTGGCTCACTAATGCAGCCCCAGAGGCTCCCTCAAAGCACATCTTGTGTGCTGCAGAGTTTTGGAGTGAAGATTATTGGGAACTCAGAGGAAGACAACAACGTAAGGAAAAAATAATTGTGCTTTTATAGTGCTAGGGTACTCTAAAATTTCCTCTGGTATCTTCTGGTAGGAAACCCAAACAGAAACAACTCATTTCAAATGGAGATATGTAAGACTGACTCTGCATCCTCCAAAAGCAAAGAAAAACAAATGCATGTGACTTGCCAAAATGACAGAGCCTGTTGAATTTTTCTCATCTTTTTGCATAATGATATTCTGGCTTTCTTCCCCAAAATTATCTCATTGTGCCTGAGCAGGGAACACCTTATTTTTCACTGGGTTGCCCACCCCTCCATCCCAAATTACATAAGGCATATAATCACTTTTCTGGAATAGAAAATGATAATAAATGGTACTAGCAGTTGTGTTGGCATTCTTATTATTGAATGTTTAATATCTAGCTAGGCATGATAGGGACTGACTGGCAGATGTCATCTCATTTATTCTCTACAATAACCTCTGGATTTTTCAGATGAGAAACAGTGAGTAATGTATTTTATGTTTCTATCTCCCAATTATGTTTCTGCTCATTTCTCCAGTATCAATTCATAGCACTATCTATCTGTCCTTTATGTACCAGCCAAACGAAACTTTTCTCAGTTCTTTGAAAATGTTAACTCCCTTACTTGGGGGTTAGGAGGTGTGAAGCCTGCAAGAAGGAGCAAAACATTTGGAGTCATATAGATATGGTTTCAAATCCTGGGTGAACACGTTACTGGCTCTGTAAATTAGACCAGCGAGGTGGATAACTTCTCTGAGTCTCATTTGCCTTTGTTTATAAGGAACTGTATGAAATGTTTAACTCACAAGGTTCTTGTATTAAAGGATGCAGTGAAAGAAACAATGTTAGTTTTTGGTGTACATGTTAGTTTCCTCTCGAGTGAGCCTACCATACTCACCTAAAAAGAGCAGATGGCCAGAAAACAGACCCTTTGGAGACCCCTGCAGCGAAGCCTGCTCCTCTTAATTGTATAATTCTGTCTCGTACCTACACAGGGCATTCAGGCAGACCTCAATCAACCCTTTAAATGTTATCATCCACTATTTTACAACACATTCTGAGCTCCGGCAGACCAGCCCTTCATTTTTCTCCAAACCATCATTTTCTAAACAGTTTATACCTTGCACAAACATGTGACTGTGTTCCTTCCTGAAGATTAAAATTGTGTTTTTTCATATTTTGTCCTCCCATCCCTTCATTAATAAGAAACTAAAGGTAGCTAATGTTAGGAGGCCTGATTCAGTCTCATGATCCAGTAAGAAATATGTTTATTTGTCTGCCCCCCTCATTAGATTGATTCTGAGCTCTTTGAAGGCAGAAAATGTATTATCCATATCCGTGCATCCCAAAGCCTGATACCTAGTCAATGTTCAGAAATTGTATTACATAAAATAATGAACAAATGAATACGATTGCTGAGATAACTATGGTCTTATTGTCAACAGTTAGCTAGAAATAGACCAAGATTTGGAGTTAGAAGAATCAGATGGCCCAGCAGATTGGTGCAGGGAGCTCAAGGAGAATAACAGATTTCACTGGAAAAGAGAGAAGGAGAAAAAAGGGTGGCAAAAACAAAGTGAAAAGAAACAAAACCAGGAAACTCAATCTTCTGGAGCAGAAATAGAACAGTGAAGCTCACAGAGCTAAAAGGCTGAACAATTGAAAAAAATTTAAAATTCTCCAACTGACACAATTGAGTGAAGATCAGGAAACGATTCAGATCCCAAATGGTGATTTGCATAATAGTAGTAGTAATACTAGTAGTAGTAATAATTATAATGACACCAAGTATTAATAAGAATCCATCTGCTCCTTAGTGCCTCGTCATTTAGTATCTGAGTGTTTACAAAGCAATTTCCCATTCAGCAAGTAAGTGACCCTCAGGCAGAGTGCACTGTCTCTGTCACCTTCAGACTGTCACATATGTTGCCTCATCCCAAAGAGAGAGCTCTAAAATAGACTCCCAGAGGGCTTTCTTCCTCCGGAGCTAAGGGTTTCCTTGAAGACCAAAGAGAAGGATTTTGTTCACTTATCTTTGAATCCCCAGTAGCACAGAAGAGATGCTCGATAAATTTTTGTTGATTTATCATCTCATATCTATCCCACAGCAAGCTGCAAGATAAATAGACCCTGTCCAGTTCCCCCATTTTTCAGGTGAGAAAACCAGAAACTTCTAGTCAGAGTTGAAGCCAGGAAACCAACCTGAGATCTTTGAACACATTGGCTTTTTCTGCTGTGCCACGCTGCAGTCCAGAAAGATTACCACAGTCACATTGCTTATTAATTCTCTTCTGTTAGAAATTCTAAGAAAGCACGTTTCTTTAGTATTCATATAGAAGACCAAAAAAATCTCATGTCAAAGTCACCACTTCGAATGCTTTGCAAGACTCAAGAGCAAGGCTTAGCACTTTTGAGTCAGTCTTGAGCACCTAAAGCACCCTTTCAAATTTTGAATTTTGATGGAAAACAGGAAAGGCGTTTTGCATCTGGATGTAAAAAACCACATGTATTCTAAGGGAAATGGAATCCATGCATTTTTGATTAATTTACACTTAAATCAATGAAGTGTTTTGGAAAAGATATTTGATGTTCAAGAAGCCTTTTTAAAAGAGCCTAATGGGACTTTAAAGCTGTTTTTGCCTCAAGAAGAGGAACTTATTTTCTTCCCCATGATCTTACACCCAAATGGTGTGATTTCAAAGTCTCATTTATGAACAGAATCTTATTTCTGTCAAAATCTTTCCACTTTCCCCAACTTGGAGGAGGTTAACCTGTATTTTATTATATCATTAGGACTTTTTTCATTCATCTATTTATTTTGTCAGTGTATCTTTCAATAGAACAGGCAGATATATTTGTGGAGTCTCTTGGAATATTGGATGTGATTTCCTTGGGTCCACAAAAGCCTCAGAGTATTCTAGCAAAAATAAGGGGTGAATTACACAAGTTAAAGAAGATTTCTGTATGAAGGAAGGACACAAGAAGAGCAAGGAAAGGGGCTTAGAATAGATGGTGTCTTCGTGTTTGTGGAATAGATGGAATGAAGCGACAAAATGTATTGAGAGTTGATTGTCACTAGAATTAATTGAGCAACCAGTATGTACTAGTGTTTTTACAAAAATGTTCCTCCATTTAACCCTCACAACTGTTCGGAGATGCAGTTGTTATTACTTCCATTTTTCAGTTGAAGAATATGAGCCCATGAAAGGAATTCCACCTTTGGCTGTCCAACCCAAATCTTTTAGGAGACCCCAGCATTTGTCATGCTGCAGGTGGAGTGCCCCCGTGGTGATTTCTGATGGGACACAGGAGTGGAAAATAAACACCATTGAATCACATGGCAGGAAAGTTACTTGCTGTCCAATTCTCTTTCAATCCTCTGATTATGTCAAGAGACAACGTTACAGTCCCTGCCAGTGCCAATCTCTCTAACAAGCAGGCTGCTGGCCTCAGGCTCAGAGCCTTAAGCAGACTCCAAGTGCCTTGTTAGAACGTAAGAACACTGTTTTGCATTCATTCATTTCATTTCTAAGTTTACCTTGTATTTATGCCAAATGAAAATATATATTTTTTTACTTTTAGGTATTGATATAAAGTTCCCTTTTCAAACAAATGCTTACATTCTTAACGAAGTGAGTTTATTAAAAAATTATATCACACAGATGATGCACAGACATTAAAAAAAAAACTTGACACAAAACTACATAAATGACTGCAGTTTGGGGAGGAAAAAACTATTAAATCAACATCCTTTCAAAGTACTGTTATCAAGTAAATTATCGTCTTAAACTTGGAGGTATACACATCTAAAATATTATTCCTAAGCTTAAAGTTTTCATTCAATATCTAATGTCCCAGATTTCTCTACTTTGATTTCCTATAAAATCAACTCTTAAAAATATAAACATCAGCTCTGGGAGTTATAAAGAATTGGAACAGTATAACCTATTCCAGTAGGCATTGGGGAAATGTTTTTAGTTTTCAGGTACAAACTCTATCCCTCCCTGACTCCCCCCACTAATATTTGGAAACAGTAAACATCAACTTCACTTAGCATCCTTGACATAGGTTGATGAATATCCTACAGTAGTTTCTTTTTTTCAGGAAAGACTGAACTAAATAAATCTTCCTAGCATACAGATTTGGAGCAGAGTGTGTGAAAACAAACTAAAGCCAGCTTCCATTTTTTGTGCCTATTTTATTTGGTTTATCACCCAATTCCATTTGGGGAGACATAGCAGTCCTCTTCAGTGAGAGTTTATTTTTATTTTTTTTTTCTTTGCCATTGTAAAGGGAAGTCAACATATTGCTCATAAAGTGTTAAAGTCTTTATGAACTGCTGATAAATATCAAGGAAATACTCTAAGGATTAAGAAGTGAAATTGTGGCAAAATATCCACTTCCTCTAAGTATTACCTTCAGTAGCTTTATAGCAAATATTTCTGAAGAAAGAGAATATAAATCACTTGAGTCCCCCAGGACTTAATACTGAAGTACCATTTGTGTTTTCCTTTTGTTTGAATTACTGACTAGCATTCTACTGTGTGAGGGAAAAAAAAACACTTTACAAAGAAAAATGGAGAGAAAAAAGAGAGAGAGAAACAGAGTTTGGAAACAAATGCTAAACACTGTGTCTGGTCCCCTCTTGATCCTTGGGTTTGCATGGGGTGGCCAGGTCCTCAGAATTTTGACAACTCCTATGGGGGTATTCATAATTATAAAACACACACACACACAGACACACACACACACACACACATCTCTTTTCAAGGCCAGATGGGAAGTACACATTCTGGAAAGCATTTTGGGAATGCACAAGTTTGGTGTCAGAAAATCTGGGACATATTCTCAGCCCTGTCACTCACTAGGTACAGCACCTTGAAAAAGTAAAATAGCTATTGCTTTTTTGTTGTTTTGATTTGTTTGTCTTTTAAAAATGAGGTTCTGGTAGTCATTACTTGATAAATTGTAACAAGACCCTCCCCATTCTCTTTTCCACCTGCCCTGTGAATTTGTTTCTGCTGACTGAGTCAGTCAAGATGGGAATACTAATTTCTCATAGTGGCCTTTTGTCAATGTCACTTTGATACCTACACAGATTTCATCTCTTTTCTTCTTCTTCCACAGTCACCACCTCCGCTATCCGTCATCTAACCTCCCTGAACCTCAGGCTCTTCATTAGTAATTTGGGGGCGATAACCTTTGCCTCACCTTTCTCATTGAGTTGTAGTAGAAATCTAATAATATGAAATACATATGACAAAACTATGTAAACTGCAAACCTATGCACACACACAGAGTGTTATGGTCTTTTATGTTAATATGTGAGATCAAAAGCAAGAAACACAACAAAGAACTTTTTTTATTTTACTGAAATTTGGAGTCTAACATGTTATCTGTCATTGTTCATAATTACAAATAGGCTAGAGTTCACACTATATGTGTGGGGCCAAAATCTCCCTGATCAGCAGATATCTTTGTCTGGCTTGCCATTCTCTTTAAAAATTTGACTGTGAGCTTTTCTCCTTAAGGCATTATGTGAGTACTTAGCAGCAATAATATTTAGTTTGTTTGATTAGCCTACTAGAAGTCAGTGTCTTATTAATGTAAAAATACGTGCATATATGAATACGTCTACATGACTACCCAGTTTCATCAAGCATGCATTAATTCTCATGTTGTTACCCTACTTAGTACCAGGTGCAGATAATTCAGAGATGAATGAGACAAGATGTCCTTAAAAGCTCAGTCAAGTGGCAGAGACAGACAACGTGAAGACATGATCTTGGTACAATGACAGCTCTCAAGAGCTGCAGCAGAATGGAT
Organism: Ceratotherium simum simum; assembly: GCF_057802395.1. NCBI lineage: Eukaryota > Metazoa > Chordata > Mammalia > Perissodactyla > Rhinocerotidae > Ceratotherium > Ceratotherium simum. Next base: position 24,459,595 of record NC_141929.1, on the reverse strand, counting down.
TGATGGAAACAGTGGAATCAGAGTATCATTGGAAATGTCATTTAACCTCTCTGAATAGCATTGTAACCTCCTAACCTTGGGAATCACTTAATTTCTCTGACAAGTAGTCAAGTTGTGGCCGAAGCGTGGGATACATGGGAGAACGTAAGGTGAGGATGGTGGGTCAGGTGCCCAGAAAGTTAAATTGAGCAGCCCGTGGGGCCTTATCTGTTAGACTGAGAAACTTGGACATAATCTACCAAGCCTCTCTCATGTTGAAAAATATCCAGTAAGTGTAGATATATCACCTCCATGATAGCTGTGTAAAATATAGCCCTGGAAGTTGGGTGGGTATAGATTGGATAATGGCCATGGGAGTCAGGAATACCAGTTAAGAAATAATTGCAATACTAACAAAACAGCAAACATAAAATAGCACTGTTCTAAGTGCTTTTAACTCATTGACTACTCATAAAAACCCTATGATATAGGTAATCTTATTACCCTTATTTCACAGATCAGAAATGTGAGGTACAGAGAGGTTAAGTTATTTGCCCATGATCACACACACAGCTAGTGTGGGTTCAGAGATCCTACCCTTAGCCATTGTATGATACTCCAGTAGTCCAGGCAAGAATATTGGAAGACCTGAACCTAGCTAAAGCATTGTGAAAATATGCTTTTTATTTGACTGTACATTTTGGACTTGCAATCCCTCTGCCTATTATATTATTAGTTTCTTTTTTTGGAGCCACAGGCTCTAGGACAGGCACTCTGAATTCTATGAATTATCATTATTTTTAATATAAATTTTAATGGAACCTACTATTGCGACCAGCATATAGCAGGTACTCATAACTGTTACCAAATGCACCACGGTGATGGGGTCATAGGCATCTGTAGGTTCTGTGTACAATTCTAAGTGTATAATTCAACTGTAACATATGACTGCATATTGTCAGGTAGGTAGGTTTTTTGTTTCTCCAAATTGTTGCTCATTTCTTTAGCCTAGAATTTCCTCTTCACCTTCCCTTGCAGTTTATACATACGGAAACTTTCCTGACCTCCAAGATCCATCTAGATGACAAGGCAGCTCCTGTAAGAATCCTTTGCTATCTCTTCCCCTCCCACAATCTCTCCACCATGACTACTGTACTTAGACCACACTGCAATATCTTATAGTTACCTGATATCTGTCTCGTGACACCTACTAAAAAATCTGGGAAATCGGGAAACACGTTATTCAACCAAGTATGGACTACACACAAAGCAGTATGTAGTAGGGAAAATAAAATGTATTAAAGGATTGTTAACATTTGGGAAATGATAAATGATTGACAGCGTCTAAATTGTATGGAAGGAATAGCTATGGACTTAAGTCAAACAAAGTTTCTCCCACTAGATTTTCACACATAATATAGTGAGTCACAAATATGAGTGTATAATTTTCTTACCGTGTATAATTTCTTCAGCCTTTTTTATCTGTCCCAAATTCCTTTTACTAACCAATCTCCTACACCCCCTGTGTAAAACTTCCCCTCCACCTACTCCAAACTTAGTGCTTCCGCTCGCTGGGTTCTTTGAATTCTTTGAATATGGCAGTTAACGCAGATGCTCTTCAACCCCGAAACTATGGCAGATACATCTAATTGATCATAGCTGAACATGGACTCGTTTTTAAGATTTATCTCAGGGTTGCACTTCAGACAGACACTAAAAGTCAGAATTGGACAATTAGATTAAGTTTCTTTACAAAATAAGCTTACATGCTTCCCTTGGCTTGAGACGGCCCCCTCCATCAGGCTCATTTTTAGGAATCCTGCCAGTTCACTTCCTCTGTGAAGCTCTGTGATCTTCTCTCAACTCAAGGGGAATCGCCCCCTCTGTCCTAATGTAGCCGGGTCTACAGCACTTAGAAAATCCTTACGGTGTGCAGGCTGGCTCCCTGGATTCTGGATTCACAGCTACCTTTTTGTCTAATACTACTCGTTGTCTTAGTTTGAATTGTTATAACAAAATACCATAGACTGGGTGGCTTTAACAATAGACAGTTATTTCTCACAGTTCTAGAGGCTGGGGAGTCCAGGATCCAGGTGCTGGAAGCTTCAGTTCTTGGTGAGGGCTCTCTTCCTGGCTTGCAGATGGCCCCATCTCACCGTGGGCTCAAATGGCCTTTCCTGGATGCATGCGCGTTGAGAGAGAAAGAGAGAGCTCTCACGTCTCTTCCTCTTCATATAAAGACAGTAACTCTATGATGAGGGTACCACAATCATGACCTCATCTATGGCCTCCAAAAGGCCTCGTCTCTGAATACCATCACCTTGAGAGTTAGGGCTTCAACATATGAATTTTGGCAGGACACAAACATTTGGTCCCTAACATCTGTATGCTTCTTGTGAGTGGTGGAAATGCTCCTTATATTTTTTATGGCACTCATCTATGCCTAGCATTTAGTAGGAGTTCAAGGAAGCTGGAATAACTGACTGATGCATGGGAAAGAAAGCAAACACAATGAGAGACTGATTGAGTTCAGTATAAACCAGCAAAATGGAATTTCAGGCGAGGGAATATTGGCAGGAACATTATGTAAGTTAATTTCCTCTAAGATGTCAGAACCATTCTTAGCTTTCTTGGCTTTCGATCTGCATGAATACCTTGTCCTGCAGACTGACAGACAGCTTCGGGGTGGATTAAATAATCACTCAAGTGAGAAGAGCATCTCCCAATATGTCTGCAAAAACACTTCTATTTCAAGAATGATTGTTAAAAGCCACAAGGAAGACAGTGATAACACAGTTGAAACATTGACTTACTGATCAAAAGAGACACTAATACGCACTCCTTAAGGGAAACGGTTAGATTTTAACATGCATACAAGCAAATCCCCTTGCTCCTTTTTTCCTCTTCTGCATTGTTACACAAAAATCCCATGTCTAGTACTTTCCTTTTGGCTCACAGCTCTTCTGCAATCATTTTCTTTGCTTCTGTTCTATATTTTTTCCTTTCTTTTCTTTGTTTCCTTCTTTCTCTTCCTTCCTTCCTTCCTCCCTCCCTCCCTCCCTCCCTTTCTTTCTTTTTCTTTCTTTCTTTCCTTCTTTCCTCCCTTCCTCTCCCCTCTTCCTTCTTTCTTTCCATCTATCTTGACAAGACCATTTTTCTTTGGGTTCCGTATTTTTTACACCACTCTTTTGTTTTGTCTTTCTCCCTTAATTCCCTTTTTTTTTTCCTTTTTGTTCAAAGAGATTTTCCTCCTCAAATAGGTGATGTAGCCACCAGAACAGCAAGCACTATACAATTTGTTGAAGAAGAAACTTCATCAAGTAAAGTTACAGTGGGACTTGGCTTTTAATCCCCATTTTTCAGGTAAAATATCTTCTCTAAATATAAATTCCACATCTGTAAAATAACATGTGTAGAGCATAACTGGCACATGGGAAGACTCTTACATGGTAACAGTGACCATTTTTACCAATATTGCAAGTGGAATTTGAGCCACTGTCTTTGGGGTGTTTATACTGACTCAATGAAAATTGGATCCTTCATTTGAAATCCTCTGGGCTTTTAACTGATTCTATGAATCTCAGTCCATTTTCTGAGATCTGTTTGCTTCTTTTCACCTAGGACAACTGTCTTCTGCACCATATTAACATTCTTTTCTAGGTGGCAGGTAGAGAGGGCACCTGGTTTTAAGTGCTCCTAATTAAAATGCATGATGCTGCAAATGTAAAAGCGACAATGAGCCGTAAAGAAATCTCTTGACGGTGGCTGACAGCCATTGACTGGACATACATTTCCTTTCAATGGGGACAGAAAAAATATCTGTTTTAAAAAGATGCACAGCTACCACAAGCTCTTCCAAGTTAACTTTCTAACAGAAAGTCTGCCCCCGACAGAATTCGAGTGCTAATTGAAACAAAAAGAACTGCCTTCCCTCCCAACACTCTACATTATGTACCATTTTAAAATCAATTTTCAGGGAAAAAAATAAGGTGAGATCCGTTTTAAAATATTTTTAAACGTTAGGTGTTAGTAATCATACCATTTCAGAGTTGGAAGAGCACTTAAAGATAATGTAGTCTCCAGTTTATTATACAGATGTGCAAGCTGAGATTTTGTCATTCATATAACTTGCTTAGGTCCCTTGGAGAGTTTGGAAATATTGGTTCTAGCTGGGCCTTGGCACAAAAGTTTTGTGCTGTATGCTTTCTACTCAATGAGGTTGACAGTTGCTTCGAACCACAACGGCTCAGAGCCAAAATGAAAATCCAGGGCCCCTGACACCCAGGTCAGAGATCTTTCATTTTACGTATGTTCTAAAATTGATCTGTTAATTAGTTCATTGAAAATAAAAGACAAGCGGTTTTGCATGACTTATATTGTGTATTATTCCAATGAGTCAGATATCAACACTGTTTGAGCTCCTCCTGAATACCTGGCACTTGATATATATTACCTATTTTATCATCTATTTCAAAAACTGTAAAATAGGTTATATGACCCTAGTTTTTTCTTTTGTTTTGGTGAGGAAGATTGGCCCTGAGCTAACATCTGTTGCCAATCCTCCTCTTTTTGCTTGAGGAAGATTGTCCTTGAGCTAACATCTGTGCCAGTCCTCTACCTTGTATGTGGGATGCTGCCACAGCATGGTGTGACAAGTGGTATGTGGGTCCATGCCTGGGATCCAAACCCACAAAACCCGGGCTGCCGAAGCAGAGCATGCGAACCTAACCACTACGCCACCGGGCTGGCCTCTGACACTAGTTTTTAAGATGAGATAACAGAGGATTACAGAGGTTAAGTGACTTTCCCAAGAAAACAGAATAAATCCTCGAATTTGGCTTGGCCTATTTTTAGTTAGAAAGCCCACATAATTTTCACCAAATCATTCTGCCACCTAAATCTTCCAAGTAGTCATTACAGTCATTACAGTCTTATATGAAATTTGTCATCTTATGCCAATTTTCCTAATGTTAATGAACATCCCTTAATGTTCATGATTCTAATGAAAAAAGATTAAACATATATATGATACATTATTCATGAATATATATAAATTACACATATTACATTATATTTTTTCTGAGGCTAATCAATTGAATAGTAAACTAGAACTAAAGGGAGGGACATACAGAAGACATTGTCTGCCTAACTAGAAATTGTCTATTCTTTGCAGAAGTAGTCTGAGTATTATTCAGAATACCATTACAAACCTGGTTTTCTTTGGCCCAGACATATAAAGAAATCTTATTTTCCAAGAACATGGTCACAAATTATCTCTAACTGTGGAGCACTCACTAGGCCTTTCAATATTTCCCAACTGTTTTATTGCACGTATTCATCATTGCCTTCAGCATCACTAACAGGAACAACTCTGAACACGTCACTATATTAGTTTATGTAATCCTCACAAGACCACTACAAAGTAGGTACAATTATTATTCCCTTTTTACTGATGAGGAAACTTACATTCAGAAACTAAGCATTTTCCCCTAAGCCACACAGCTTGGGCGTAAATAACCAGGGTTAGAATCCAGAAATTCTGACTGCTATCCCACACCCAGACCAAGGCCTCACTCTATACAAACTCTCTCTGCGAGTGGATACTCGGTCTTGTCATCTGAGAATCCAGTTTTTGTCCTTTCAACTCTTTGAGAGAAACTTAAGTCGTGGAGTGTGATAGTGTGCCAGGGTCCTGATGCATACTTTTTAGTTTTTAATTTCACAGATGCTTCGAGATTAGTGTGCAAGCAAGAATCATATCAAAACAAATCATACCAAGTTTTGTGTATGAGTCAACTGCTAGATCATCCAATATCCATGATCTATGTTAGTTTGTATTCCTAATCACGCATAAATGTTTGTTTCCTAAAGAGAAATTTATACACTCTCCCCTATACAACCCATACACGTACACACGGATGAATAAACAAACAAATCTTCCTTTTGACCTGAATCTTGACATTAAGCAAGATACAGTTGCAGTTATTTATAATAAAAAAGGAAAAGAACAGGAGGAAGTCTAAAAAAATCATAGAGAACAGAATATAATGATTTGAGTAAGTTAAATTATGGGATATTGGACTTGGCAATAGCTCATATCCATGGCATTACTGAATCTACCAAATACTCAATAAGGAAGCAAAAAGCCATTCAGAAAAGCATCTCATGAGAACGTCAGCGTTTGAGTGTACTGTATTTGAGTGATAGGGATGCCTTGACCCTGGGATGAATGGGAAAGGAAAGTATAAAGGACATCACCCTCACATCTTGTCATTGAGTTGCGTGATATCTAAGAGTTCAATAGAATTATAACATAGAAGGATGCTATGTGGCCTTGGGTATTATCTACTCCCTGAGCCTCAGTGTTCTCGTCTGTAAAATGAGGGAATGATTTTTGGATAGTATCTGTAGTTGCTGGCATGTCTAACCTGTTCTTCTGTCTCAGGAATGAATAAAATGTTCCAGAGGGAAAAACAAAGTCTTAACTTCTTAGAGGAAGGAGAACTCGTGCTCGCCTGCACCTCAGTTTCAGGGCCGTTAGTGAATCAGCTGTCGAGAGTCTAGAACAGTGAAGTTTTCTCTTTTATATCCATCGTATGATTGCAGTGGGTGTAGGCTACCCAGATTTTACTGTGTTTGTTTCACGATGCTCTTCCTCTTCTAGAAAGCCTATAGGTGAGTATGTGAAAATGTTTGGATAAATAAGTGCATGTTGCTCAGAATCCTTTGAAATTTCTCCATTCCACATTTCCTGCCAGGCAGGTAGTTTTAATCCATTGTCCTCTTCTTAATGAGTGATGCTGTGGTCCACCCAGCCAGAAGTCTAGCTTGGATCTCTCAGTCTCTCTAACCACCTATTTAATCTCTCAGTAAGTTCAGTTGATTTTTATAATTTCTCAAATATATCCATTTGCATCATCTGCCATTGCTGTATTCTAATTGTCCACCATTCTTGACTACATTAGTACAAGAGCTCCCTAACTGGTCTACATGAATCCACTGTGCCAGATATTCTGCCTATAGAGTCAATTTCAGAAATGCCAATATGCTCATGTTAATTGCACAGCTGTTCCCCTCAGCCTTCCCTCTCTCTGCTCGTGACACTATTTAGAACTCTGCTGTAGTTGCCCTTTCTTCTTAATATATAGACTTAGTGTCCTTGTCATATCCTACAAAACCCTGAACATCTGGTTCCTATTTACCTCTCCTCATCCTGCACCGACCCCCTGTTTCTTCTCTGTGTTGGGGAATACTTTTCCCTATCGCCTATGCAAGCCAGGATCTCTTCACTCACGTTCTTCTCTCTGCCTGGAGCACTGCTCCCTACATTTTGTGTTGATTTTACTCATTCTTCAGATCTCAGTGCATGTACTCTTTCTTCAAGAAAGCCTTTCCTGAACCTATCCTCGTTTCCAGCAAATGTGATGTTTTCTGTTAGATGCTCTCATAATACTGTCTCTTTTGTGTAGACATCTGCACTCAAATCCTGGCTCTGCCACATCAACTCTGTCACCTGGGAGAAGTCTCCTAGCCACTTTGAGTTCAATTTCATTACTGGAAGAGTGAGAATGGTGGTGTCTACATTGGAGATGTGTTGTGGAAATCGAAGGACATGACAGAGGCCATGCTAGGCACGTATTTGCTTTTTTTTTTTTACCTTCATTGGATCTGCATCTCCAGTGCACAGGCAAGCACCTTTACACACAAACGCACACACACACACACACGCACATCACTCTCTTACTTTTCTAGAGGGTGTGCCTGGAGAGTGTTAGATGCTTTTTTTCATACCCAACCTCAATCATCGGTATTTGGAGCAAAGAAGAGAGGCATTTAAAAAATTCATTCTGTTGATTCCTCCACCATATGGTCTTTCTTTAAAATAGTAGTTAGAAGCACAGAAGCTTCAGCACCCTGCCCGGATTCAAATCCAGATTGCACTGTGTACTTGACGTGTGGCCTGATATGGCTTATTTGTTGTGACTCCTCTTTAAAATGGGAATAATAACAGAACTTAACTCATAGACTTGTAATGAAGATTAAGTTAATACATTGGAATAGTGACCAGATATGGTAAGCACTATGTGAGTTCTAGCTAGCATTTTAGATCAGCTTTTACCTATCTTGAAAATGCAATTAACATGGTTTTCTTTTCATAATATGATGACAGGGCTCTTAGAATTCTGAAAAGGTACTGAGAAATGAGTGAAAGAGAAAGCAAGCCAGCACAGAAGTCACCTTTTTACATTATTTATGTATCATGTACACGAAAGTTAGGCAAGAGTGAAGAAATCCATTTGTTTTCTTGACTGTTATAAGTCAGCTTTTAGGGCCATGAGTAGAATGAAACTAGCATATTACACCAAGCAATATCTTGCTTTTCCACTCAATATCTTTCTTCTGATGAATTTTCTGCATGTTTTTTCGGGAAGTTTACAGACACATAAATGAGGTTTTCAGACCATATTCACTGAAAAAGGATGCTTGGAAGAGGAGTGAGAGAGAAAACGAACTATATTTATTAAGTGTTGACTAGTTCCCAAGCATGGGAACAAGAAGTTTATTTCAATCATTTCTTTTGGAAACCCTGTGAGTTACAGAAACTCACCTTGTGGTAGAGATAGGAATCATATCTTATTTCCCTTTTTCCCAAAAGAAAGTATCATCCTCATCCCATTCGTTTTTTCCTGTTCTATCCCTTTAAAAAAATTACTATCTTCTTTGAGACATTTCCCAGTCTTGACCCTTGGCAAATCTTGCTGAATCAGAATCAACATTTCCCTACAGAGAAACAACTTTGGCCAAGCTTGCTGGAACCAAAGAGACATGAACACACCTCGTTCTCTCAAGCCTCTTTCTGGAATGAATTTCCCTTTCTGCTTATCTGGCCAACTCTATTCTTCAATGTTTAACTCAGATGTAATCTCTTCCAAGATGCTCTCCCCACCTCTGCTGTTCCCCCTAGAGGGGAGTTCTATCTCATTGGCTATGCTCTAGTCATTACAGAGGCTACCATCCACTTGGCACTTAATGTGTTTATTGTGCCACTGCCGTCATAGTTGCTTATAGAATGATGGCCACGTGGCGGTGGAGATAATAAATTTTTCCAGAGTAGAGACTGTTAGTTGGCTCTGCCAGTTGAATCTTCAGCAAGGCCTGGCCTTTAATACTTAGCTTCCACTGAGAAGCTTTCTGAAACCCTGTTCTCTCCCTAGCTGAGTTATTCAGCCTCTTTCTTCAGTTCACATCGCAATTTCGCCACCTCCATCAGAGCTGTTACCACCCTGGTCTCTGATAATTTGTTTGCAAGTCCTCCAATACTAGTCTGGCAATTCCTTGTGGGCAGCAGTTTTCTCTTATTTATCTCTGAATCCGTGGTTCTTAGCAAAGGGCCCGACATATAATGGATATTCAATAAATGTACCAGAGGCAGAAATAAGTACGGATGGAGGAAGAATGCAGGGAAGCTGAGGTTGCAGGGAAAACAGGGGCGGTGAACACAGTCATTGGGACCCCTATCCTCCCAACCCCTGCGTCTGAATTATTCTGAGACTTCAAATTCTCCTAAACCCTTTCAGGGATGCAGAGGGGGACATGCGGGGGGGCGGGAGGGACACAGACCCCTGCTGTCTGAGACCACGCACGCCGGAAGGTGTATGCATGCCCTCAGAAGGAATACTCAGCTCCCATCCACAAATGGTTCTGCACCCTCACAGACACACACATTTAAATTAAATTAGTATTTTCAAAGATCAAAGCAGAACAAAATCCACCATGCACAACATGGGAAATGAAAGATGTAGCGAGTGGTTTTATTTCTCAATGGAAAACTGGGTGTTCCAGTGAGGACTGGCTTTTTCCATTCTGTGATGCTTTGTAGCATGACACCTTCATCATTGTGAGGAGAGCATATTAAAAATGACTGTGCTCAAAAGCCCTCTTTGTCAAATGCCTGTGGGCTCCAAATGCCATTCTATACGCAACGAAGCCTCTACATGCTACCAGCTCTTTTTTTTTTTTTTTTTTAAAGATTTTATTTATTTTATTTTTTCCCCCCAAAGCCCCAGTGGATAGTTGTATGTCGTAGCTGCACATCCTTCTAGTTGCTGTATGCGGGACTCGGCCTCAGGATGAACGGAGAAGTGGTGCCTCGATGCGCACCCGGGATCCGAACCCGGGCCACCAGCATCGCAGCGCGCGCACTTAACCACCAAGCCACAGGGCCGGCCCGCTACCAGCTCTTAATGATGCAGCAGGACCATGCGGATCTTAGCTTCTATAACCACCCTGACCAAAGAATTGGGTCTCTGATAGTGAAATTATTTCAGTTTTTATATTTTGCTTCTGAGTAAAGACAACAAGTGTTTTATTACATGTCATTGATTTACATTGTGTCTTTCTTCCTTACATTTAATATGCGTGACCTCAGCTTAACTAATCTAAAACTAACTCATGCCTTTCTTTTCCAAGGACTTTTCCTGTGGTTGTTTTTGATTCACCAATTAACCAAAGACATATGTAAAAATGTATGCCTAAGTTTACAAGATTTGCAGGAGTATCAAGGCTTTGTTAGAAACAGAAGCTTTGAAAGAATCATTTTAGTACTTCAAGATAAATATTTAGTTGGAAACATTTTATTCAAAAGGATAGTTATAAATAATCCTGAGTGAATTCCCAAGTTAGTACTTTTTGCAAAACTACAGTAATTATGGCTATTAATAATATAATTATTCACTGTAATAAATGCGAAACTAGGTTGTATATAAAGATGGGCTTATTTTTCCCCCAATACTTGTTTTCATAATAACTCCAAAGTAGACAAAGATTGAAGGGATTTTTCATTACTGCCCGCCTTAGATAATGAAGAATATGCAACAAAATATATTTTTAACGTCTAGAGGCTTCAGAGGGGAATATGTCTAAAGAAACCAACAAAACACCATATATTAATTTAGGGGTCCAAGAGAAGGAATTTCCCAAGTGTCTGATTTTGTGGTCCCAAAGTTCTCTATCACGTCCAGATGTTCTGTGTATTCAGAAGCAGGGGGGTTGCTAAATCTGAGAGGGTAAGCCAATAATCATAACTTCGATAATACTAACCTAAGTACAGCAGAACAAAATGTTTTATTGCAAATATGTGCATCTGGTTTCTTTGCTATTGTCTTACATTCCAGCAGTTCATTTCAGAAAGGAAGTGATAGTTGCCATACAACTAGACTCCAAGAAATATGCTTTGTTGAGTACTTTAATAGAAGATTGTCTGTGAATTTTTGTTCTGTCTGAAAAATTTTCAGAATGCCCTAAACACTCTCCTTGCCCTTCACCTTCTTCGTGTCTGTCAATTATGTTTAAGCCAGGGATCCATGGACAATGCATGGATCTACTAATAGATTAGAAGTCATTTCTGAAACTTCAGAAATGAATGGCAAGCTGTATTTGTCTACAATTTTTATAGGAAAGCATTCATTAGATTTCCAGGGACTTGCCAAACAGTAAATCCTACTAAAAGTATAGGATTTGGATGGTTTAAAGAGACAGACTAGTATTTATTATTTACCTATTGCATGCCAAGCTCTTCACATTAATTAATTTACATCATTTTCACTATGGTATAATGAGATAGTTGGAATTATTCCTGTTTTACAATTAGGAATTTTAGACTATGAGAAGTTATGGGGTTTATTTAAGTCATACAGCTAGTAAGTGACAGATTGGGCATTCAAACTCATATCCATCTTTCTCCAAAATGCAACTATTTTCTGCTAAAATCTACTGCCACCCACAGACAAAATATTTATTTAAAACAGTTGCTTGTCTTGTAGATTTTTATTTTTATTCCATTGTTGACTTAAAGATATTCCATAAAGAGAGCTCTACATTGCATTTGCAATTTAAGAAACACATTTCTCTGTTTTTTGACCATTTATATTTGCAAGTGTTTGGATTATCAAGACCATTCTCAGCCTCTATGTCTTCTGACCATACCATCATTTCCATGCTTTATTCAGGGCAGAGATTAATAAACCCATTCCACAGATCATTTTTATGACTTTCATTTTATTGAAATGGCTTACCCAATGTTGCAAGGATTAATGTGAAGGTTATACTGCTAGTCGGGAGGTTTAGTGACAGCCAGAATCTCAGAATGCATGATCTACCAGAATCAGAATAAATACAAGGATTAATGTTATACCACCTCATTTTGGCACAGAACAAGCACCAGGAGGTCACAGTTTAATTTGTAATATGATCAGCTTCATAATTTTTAATCTGTATTACACTCCCCATTTGACCCATAGGAGACAAATATAGCCATTCTTATGACCCATCATGAGAATTCAGAAGCTTTTGTGAAAGTTCCTTTTGTCTTATATCAGCAGGTCTTAGGGATTTTCCATCTGCTCTGCAAGTAAAGTGAGAATATTCCTTCGCTTTAGGTAATGTCAAAGGATGTCGTAAGTGATATAGTATCTCAAAAGTTGATTTCACCTTCATTTGTGTTTTCCATTCTAGAACAGAGTAGCTCATTTTCCTAGTTTATACTAATATCATTAAACACTGTAATTGCAAACCAAGTGACTTCTGGCAGTCACTAATTTCTTACATCAGTTACACATAAAGAGAACAGATGGAAACAGTTGCAACACTCAGAGGCCCTCGTATTTTTCTCTGTTAGCAGGCATAAGCATCCGTGGAATTTATGATTCCTTATTTCATTACCTCCTGGATCTTACCCAAAGACATATCTTTATAGCTACACCAGGATCAGAGGTATCTTTCATTTGCACAGGAACTTTCTCCAGGCGGAGTGGGGTCAGAACCTCAGGAAAGGTTAGCCCAGGGGGGCGTGTTGATGGTTATGGCAATGGTGAATACCTTGCTTTTATTCTTTCTGACCTCTTATATTTCCTGCTGTCTTTTCACAGCTAGTCCCAGGTAGTCCATTCTGATGCCCTGCACCTTTTGAATAGTTTTGCTTAGAAAGAATGAAACAATTCAGCTGGCGTTTTCATCTAAGGGATGCTTAGGTCATAGGTGTTTTGAGGAGATATCTTGACTTCTTTTGTAAAACTATTGACCAGCATCAAAATGTCAACATGCATCTCCTTTGTTCCAGACTTGGGAATGGAGTGCCAGATAGTTACTTGCCAAGAATGAGATGGGCTATAAGATTCTCAGTGGCCAAAAAAAAGAATACATGAGTAAAAAAGAAAAAAAGTGCAGTGGGGAAATCGATGGGATTTATCTCTGCCCAGAGATCTTAACGGGGGAGGGAGGGAGTTCTATCATAGGATCAAAAAAGAATCTTGGCGTTTAACCTTTACACTTTTTAAGGTTTCAGTTTTTCTTTTTAAAAATATGTGCAATCTGTATTAGAACTGAAGGAGACCGTAGAATATGCTAAGTTTTTCGTTTATTTGTTTTGTTTTGTTTATTTTGTTTTCTAAAATTATAAAACAATTCTTTAATGACATATAGCAAACTTTTGACATAGCTTGAACCAGTCTAAGTTTTCCTGGCTTCCATCCTAGAATTTGAATTCTTTTATGCCTCATCTTAGTGATAATATTTTTGAGGTAAGCCTTCCCATAGCCCAAGAGGCTTGAATAAGTTTCACTATTCTATGCTCTCATAAAATGATATTCCTTTCCTTCAGAGCAAGTTTATCAACTTTTCGTTTTTCGTTTATTGTGGGGATACCAGATCAATACCTGTTTCCCTCACTTGATTCTGTCACACAATCTGGAAACTTGTCTTTCTGCTCATCTTTGTTAAGACAAAGCCTGGTCTACTAGACAAAAAATTAGTTTCTCAATTATATGTTTAAGTGAAAGTGTGAATGAATAGTGTTTTTTCACTTCTCTGAACCTTGACTGACTCAGTTGTAAAATAGTATCTTGCTGTACACCTGCTAGCGTTTTTAATAAATCAAATGGAGGAGAGCATTTCCAAGGAGAGAGCACTTACTGCATGCAGGTCCATTACAATACCTCAAAGAAGGTCCTTTATGACACTTCTGTGAAAATCGTCTCTTTCAATAATCGTTGTCTCTAGCAGAGTTACTGTGCAGATAAAGTATAAATAAGTATCACTGAAGAATAGCCTACAGAGCACCTTATACACAATTAATACTCAATAAGCATTACAATGTTACATATGTTTCAAGAAATTTGGCTTCCTTAACTTTTTTCTTCAGCTCAATTGTGAAGACAATAATATTGATATTTCTAACTTTATTATTTTTATCCAAGGAAAGAAAGTAAATAAATTTGTGTTTGGTTTTTCTGATATGGAGTAATGAACTGAAAAAAAAAGTCCCCATTCACAGTTCCTAATGTCAGGGGTGTTATGTATGAGTTGTCATCTTTGCCCATCACCAAATCTATATATCATTCCAGTTTATGAGAAACGAGAAATGATTTTATTATCAACTCCAGTTGTACATTACTGGGTGCATTTTAACCCATGGGCACATTATTTACTGTACAAATGAAACAATTCACTTGAATTTTTAATAAAATAAATATGCAATCTGATCTTTTATGTATTTTGGCCTTGAGGAACCAGCCTCTCCTATCTCCAGCCTTCCTTTGAAAAATAGCATATAAATTGTTATACAGACCAACATCGATATCTAGTTACTTCCAAAATGCACAAAAATCATTTTAGAAAAAAATGCCTTATTGAATGGCCTTTTGAGGGACTCGTGAGACTCTTACTTTCTTCATTAAAAGCTTTGGCAAATACTTTGGTCCTAACTAAAGCTAATACGTGAAAATTGAAAGTGAGCAAATGAACACTGATAACAGAATGGGAGCTTTGGAAACCAAGTATTTAATATTATAGTTTGGCTAAATTATGGTTAAAAATAGCATGCTTAAATAGTCTAGTGTTAAAAATAATTTTTAAAAATAAAGAAAATATTGAATTATAAAAGCATCATATAAGTTTAGTATTACCCATCCAGTTCTTATGTGGTATAATTATTATCTGAAGGAAAGCTTTGCTAATCTTATGATCTGCATCAGTAGGGCTAGAGGAAGTTGGTGTATGCACAGTATATTTACTATTAAATAGGATCAGCAGCTATAACGTATTGTTTCTTGTGTTTTTCATATAAAATTTGATACTATTTGAAGCCCACTTCCCTAGATCTCTATAGTCAGTTTAGTCAGGAAAAATCCCCTTTTGTTAACATAAAACCTGTGCCAATTAGAATAGACTAATTCACGTTAATCTTGAGGGGCTGTGAGACATAATTTGCTCAACAAATACTGTACTTTAGACTCAAAGATTGGACTAAATTCAAACATGAGAGAATAGAAAAATGGATTTGTAAAAGAGTGAAGAAAGTCATGAGGTTGGGTTTATTTTGTCAACTTCAGTTCGGTTTGGATAGGTTCTCAGTAGTGTCCATGAAGAAGATGGCATTCTTTCTTCACATGGGACTTTAAATTACAGGCAAAAATCAAGGCAAATGAAAATAGAGCTTCTTTGGTTATTAAAGTCAATCCCCACCCGTTCATCTACTTCCTCCATCTGTAGAGTTTAAAAATAAATCTTAAGGCTCCTAGGAGAATATTTGGGGATGAATACACAGGGTGGGAGCTTGTCTTATAATATAGAGGTCAGTGGGAAACAAGTTTGCAAAGACTAATGTGATACTAGGTTGTGACGATACTGAATGTTTATTAAAGAGTTTGAATTTTATTCTGTAAGTGAGAATACTGAGACATATAATAAGCCAGGAGTTTCGGGTATAACACATATGTTAGTCTGTAGCAGTGTGCCCTGGTAAAGATTTAATTTGGTTTCTGCTATTGAGTAAAGAGCTAAGAAGCCTTCTCTATTAGTCTGGGTTCTCCAAAGAAACAAAACATATATTGAGAGAGATTTATTTTAAAGAATTAGCTCACATGACTGTGGAGCCTTGGTGAATCAAAATCTGATAGGGTAGGCTGGCAGGCTGAAGACTCAGGGAAGAGTTAGGGTTTGCATCCAAAGGCAGTCGGCTGGCAGGATTGTTTCTTGCTTAAGGGAGGTAAGTCTTTGTTCTACTAAGACCTTCAACTGATTGGATGAGGCAATCTGCTTTATTCAAAGTCCACTGATATGAATGTTAATCTCATCCAAAAAATACCCTCACAGAGACATCAAGAATAATGCTTGACCGAATATCTAGACACTGTGGCCCAGCCAAGTTGACACACAAAATCAACCATCGCGTCTTCTAAATCTTTTCCCAGGAGCTTACTATCAGTTACCATGAGGAAGGAAGGCAAGATATTGGTGGCTAGTATTTTAAACATGTCTTTCCTTTTAAATGAAAAGAGGGTCACTTTAGAGACCATCCAACTGCTTTTCAGGAGCTTAAGCTCGACTTCTTAAATTAAGTCACAGTTGTGATTGTCACAATCCAACTCTGCATTTGTGTTTCTGAGTTCCAGGGCCCAAAAGAAGCATGAAAGCTCCTGTTGCTAGGGAGGAAACTATTTGCATTTCTAGGGATAAAACAAATAAGAAAATAGAAACTGATGTCTGGAGAGGGACTCCCTGGGTCTAGAGATACAGATATTGATTATGGAGTCACCCAGGGCAGACAGCCTTGCCCGTCTGGACATAAAACCACCAGGCTGGGAGAGGGAACTTGATGGAGGCCACAGCTGTGTGAACTGAGGGGCACCTTAGCTCAAACAAAGCACTGAAGAAAGGACATTACCTGCAGAACAAATTCCCACATGTTCCAAGACGTTTTCCCAGGATCTAGGTTATAGGGACTTCATCGTAGCTTAGACAAGACACAGTGGTTGACTAGTGGAAGATTATATACAAGAGCACACCGTGTGGCCTGGAGGAGTAAGGACAACACCCATAAAAACTAATGATAGCCCCCAAATTGCTCATATCTCCCCCCACACAGCTTTAGATAGGAGCCTGGCTAATGTTTGAACTCCCTAAGCCTCTTAAGTTTCTCATATGATCCTTCAGCTCTAAGGACACAAAAAGGCATGATGGAGGTAAGACACTGAAACTATAGTCTTATCAATTTGGCAGGCAGCCAATTTTAACATAATTTAGGAAAAAAAGTATTATAGTCTAACTTGTACTCTAAGTGACGTGGAGCAGTTTTGAAGCATGGTATCATTTCATCCATGGAATAGTTGGCAAAGCTTTTTAAATTTCCCTCATTTTACATATGATATTGCAGACTTAGGTGCTAAATCATTTATTTAAGATCACCAAGGAAATAGGTGGGAAAGTGTAGATTTATATTTTGCATAAGTTTCAACATCTTAGTGACTGTCTGCTTCATTCAAAATTAGTCAAAGTTATGTACAATTCTGAAAATGGGATTTTGTTATGTTATTGAAGATGTTACTTACTAGAAAGAGATTTTTTTCCCTTATCACTGTATAAGACTTTTACACCAGCCCCTTGTGCCCGATAGTCTTATTTCCAGAAGTCTCAGCCTCTCTGCTAGGCCTCTGATAAGATCATAAATGTTCATCAGGTCATACATTATGTGTCATCAGCATTCTTTTGTTCATGTGTGAACTCTCATTTTATTCATCAACATCCCTTGCAGTTAAAACTATGGAAGATGGTTGTCAAAGTGTGGAGAACACTTATGAAAGTCAAGGCCAAAATATACATTTAGAATTGATCACATAACTGACAAGAACATACACATCTTGGAGTAACATCAATTTCAACTTTCAACCACTGGTCCATAGTTGATCGTGAACCCTTCACTGAGGATTTGATAAGATGAAAACAGTGACATAGAAATTCTACATAGGGGGATGAAATTCCATTGTGGCTCTGAACAACTGGGATCCATTCTCCTGAGAGGGATGACTTCCTTAATAAAGAAATTAATATTCTATACATGTTTGCATTAGTACACAAAATTTTTTAAAATGTAATTTGTAGGGTAGATGTTAGATCATTTATTGGAGCTGGTGTTCCTTGTTAGCATACAATATAGCTTCAGAAGCACTTTTTGGAGAAATCTGTCTATAATGATGATACTCATTAGGAATGCTCTGGCATACTCGGTATTAGATAACAAACAAACAAACAAAAAAAAAACAATTAGGAAGCATCCGTGTCCTTTTCCAAGTAGTGTTTTATGGATCTTCAGAATTATGGAGTTACAGTGCTTGCTTTCATTGCAAAAGATGATATCCAATGGATTGTTTACTTTAATTACAATAGATTATCTGCTTTAATTGTAAAAGACAGCTTTAAAAGGATTTTCCTTTACAATATCAGAGGGCCTTGCAGTGGTAATCTCTTTAGCTAACCATCTGGGTCTTGACCCTGTGGTCAGTAGGGAGGTATTATGATGAGAAAGAGGAAGCCAAGAATGATTAAATTCTTCTTGCTTTAGTCACTTATCCTCCAATCACCTCAAAGCCACAGGACAGGGACACAAATGGGTAGGGAATTCAGAGACTTGGAAGGACTTGAAAGTCAAGTTACCTTAAAACACATCTTTTGCCTGAGGCCCAGTGTACATTATAGATAAACACTTAAACATAAGAAATTCAACACGGATATTGTTGTTGTTGTTAGTTTTATCTGTGTCACTAATGGCTCATCACATTTTTAGCAGCTTCTCCAGGGAAGGTTCCTTGGAAAAATTTTCTTATTTAATTTCACAACCCTGGCTATTACTACCATTTTATAGATGAATAAAACAAGGCTCTCAGGGATCAAATAATTCTCCCAAAGGTCAGCTCTTCAGTGATGGAGCCAGTAACCCCAATTGTATTGTTCCAAAGTCTATATTTGTTACTCTGCAATACTCCCTGTTTCCTCCTTTTACTGTTCATTGTTTTAAATATTTTATTTTGAAATAATTATAGATTCATGGAAATTTGCACAAATAGCTCATAGAGTCCCATGTACCCTCCCCTCAGCTTCCCCAATGGTAACATGCTATATATCTTGTCAATATCAAAGTCAGAAAGTTAACATTGATATGATACTGTTAACTAGACTACAGACATTATTCAGTTACTGTTAATTTTTTCCTAATTCATATTGATGTAAATGCAAGTAAACCATATTACAGTATTAGGATTTCACATTAGGAACCAGCCTAGAAAAAGAAAATTATAGGTAATTTACAGATGAAGTCCTGTTATAAGCATACACCAAACACTGAAAATGAATTTTCATTAGAAATGCAATTTCAGAGCCTTAAGAAAGCAAGTCTTAACAAGTTGTGACTACCTGACACTAAGTAGAAATAGTCACATCACAGATCCAATTTTCTCTTAAGAGCAAGTGTTCAGTACATTCTTTAATATCAAATGGTCAGTGCCAGGCTTGTTTTATCTCCAAGTTATAAAGTTCAGAAATGAAATATAAAAATCAATCAAAATGAAAATATAGTGAAATAGAAGATGTATAAACAGATGTATGGTTTCTGAGTAGATTCTCTGAACCATGCACGGCTGAATAGCAAACACTTGAGGGCTTTGTGCCCCATGGCAGAGCCTTGGGATGGATTAAAGGAGGGTAGAATTTCTACAGTAGCCTCAACCAATAGGAATAACCAGCGGAAATTTTTCCTGGAATGGAAGAATAGAGCTACTCAATTGATCCGGAAAAAAAAAAAAAAATGAAAGAGTCTATATAAATACATTTCATTATTTTCCAAAAAATTACATTCAGACTAGAAGAGAAAAACAAGGGCATACACATTGTGTATTTGCAGCACTGGTAAATAGTTGCCATAGGATTTCTGCTATTGATGGACAGATCCCTATTAGTCAGTAGGTAATGTTTTTCAGGAAACATTTTCAAAGAAATTGGCCCATAATGATAGCACTCAGAGAAAAATAGGTGGTTTATAAAGCACTCCTTACTCATGGGGAATTTTTTGAGGGATTGAGTGGATATGGGGAGAAGTGAAAGTTCGCTATATCATCATCAATAAGGCTTAACAAGCTATTGGCTCTTTATCTTTTCAGCAGAAAGAGTCAAGAGGAAATGGAGGAGGGTGGGTTCTCTGTGGGGAGTACAATATTTCAGGCACCTCTTTCCAGTTTTCAGGTTTTTTCCCCATGTAGCTCTTACATGTTTCAAAATCAACTTCTTTCTTTCCTTGCTTCCTTCATTTGACTTTTTTCGTTCTTTCTTTCCTTCAGCCCTCCATTTTATCATCCCTCCAGCACAAAAATGATTTTATTCATAGCTCTTAACATAAGTACTCCATTGCTTTACATCGTCCATTCCTCTCGATTATGTAGGTGCCCATAAGGGTAGTGATTGCACCGTATGTTCTCAGTACTGAGTATAGTGCTCAGCACACTGTTAAGCTGTGGCAAAACAACTGTTAAGCAGGTGAATCTAGAACAGAAATAAAGCAAGAATCAGGAAACTCGCATGTCTCTTACATGCCCTGCTGGAATTTGGATTCCAATGGGATTGGCTCTTCCCAAGGTTGGGAGGAGTAGGGGATGTATGTTTTCATCTGGGCTACTGTGGTCTTATTTCATGGCCTTCACATCTCCATGATCAGTTCTTTTCTGTCACTTTGATCCCTAGGAATTTATACATCACACCTAGAATCTCAGAGCCCGACTCTCTTCTTTCCACAGAAAAGTCCCATACATTTATCTGGGAATAGTGTGCGATGATAGTGTCTTATAATAGAAAGATCATGGACCTCATGTCATAAGTCATGAGCTCCAGTCCCAATGGGTAACTTAATGTTTTCTGGGAATTTGGTCAGTTTTCTCAGCTGTAAAATGTGTTCAACGATGATGTGCAATGATGATGATGATATGTCACAAGAAAGAAAGTCATACATAGTATTATTGCAAAGATTAAATAATATGTTATAAATAACACGTTAACAGTTTAGCACAGAACCTGGCACAATATAGGCACTTTCCAAATGTCACAATGGTCTCTTCCAAATTTGTCTCTTTTTCTTTGATTTTCTAATCTCCTCTGGACAATTTCATTTTCTTTGAAGCTCCTTTTCTCCAAGTTCCCTTTTAGTAAACACTGTCTCTATTTCTGTAACTTTTTGCATTGTGAGAATTCTAAATTGATATTATTATGTATAACAGTATCATATTTTGAAGGTGTTATGTCGTCAGTAAAGAAAACAATATCTCACCTGGAGGAAATAATCTTCAATAGCAGCATCTTAACTGGGATGCCTTCTTTGGGAGAATGTTTGGACTCTGAGGTCTTCTTGACTCCGTTATATCATGTCTAGGAGACCACTCTCAGCTCCTGCTCCTTGGGTGCCCATTACAAACATTAGGGAAGCTTTAAAAATAGTTTGATTCCTAATCCCCATCCCTGATCAATTAACTGAGGATCTCGGGTATGGGCCACAGCAATGATAGCTTAAACACCACCACCAAAAACAACAACAAAAAACTCCTTAGTTGATTCTAACAGGGAGCCAGGGTGAAGAACCACTAATAAAAATACATGTTTCTCAAAGTGTAGTATATTGGCAATATGAACTACAATTACCCAGGCTAACCATCCCAGTGATTACCTGGGGGAATTCATAAAGTATATTAATTCTTGGACTCACTGAATCAGAATTTCTGATGGGATGCTCAGGGAAAAAAACATTTTAATAAGCATCTTGGCTGATGTATATGTGCCACAAAGTTTGGTAGTCAGTAATATAATGCTTCTAAAATTGCAGCCTCTATCAGGCTTACGACAGTTGACTTCTTAATACCTCCAGCGGGTTGTTTATTTAATGTAGACCTCCCTTTTAATTCTGGAGTCTGACTTTTCTTCTCTCTTCATGAAAGACGTCACAGGACAGTGTTTCAGGGGGGCTGGAAGTCCTTGTCCAGCTCAAACGTGTTAGAAACCAACTTCCTTATTCTCCGTACTTGGGATCTCTTGGGAGCCTCAGCAAATACCAATTAAGTTCCCTGAAGCAGACACTTGTGACTTAATTTTTCCAGGAATAAGTTTCCTTATCTATAAGGTGCTGATCCTCTAAGACTTGCAGGGAGAATGGGACCAAATAAATCTTCAAAGATCCTGGCACATAGAAAACCCTCACTAAATGTTAGTAACAGTCTTCTTTTATAAAACCCGCAGCTGTTCTTTCAATTAAAAAGCAACAATAAGATTCACCAAAAAGAACAAGTTCTGCACTGTGAAAAGAATTTAGTTATTTTACAAAAGAGCTAACTACTATGTATAAATATATGCATATATGTATATTACATCACCATGTGTCTAAAGATAGATGCATTCATAATTTTATGTACAAATGACTATATGTAGTTTATTCTTAAGTAATTTTACAAATATTCTTATCAAATACAAGAAGAGTGGAGTTTCAAACACATGACATTAACTAGAAATCTCTGCTCATCCCTGGGGTATTTGTAACGCCCAGGTATATAGATAGATTCTCAGGCTGTTATACAGATATGCAATGATGAATGAGATCATAAATAGAGGGGAGCTGGCTTAGAAATGACTATCTGTGTTAGAATTCCAGCTGAATTACTTCTTAACTGTGAGATTTTGGCAAATTTACCTAACTTCTCTGTGGCTGTTTTCTATTCTATAGACACAGGTAATGATTGATTTACCTAAACAAGTTGTGGGATTTAAATGACACAATGCATGTAAAGTACTTGGCTAAATTTTGCAGAAAACATCACAGGTACCAAGGACTCTGCTATTATTAGGAAAGTACTTAGCCAACTCTATAGTATAGAGAAAACACTTAATAATAGAGTGTTATGGGCTGAATCGTGTCCCCACAAACTTCATATGTTGAAGTCCTAACCCTCAGTACTTCAGAATGTGACTATATTTGGAGATAGGGCCTTGAAAGTGATTATGTTAAAAATGAGGCCCTTAGAATGGATCCTAAACCAAACTGACAGGTGTTCTTATAAGAAGTGGAAATTTGGACACACAAAGAGACACCAGGAATGTGTGTGCACAGAGGAAAGACCACGTGAGGACGCAGTGAGAAGGTGGCCATCTGCAAGCCAAGAAAAGAGGCCTCAGAAGAAACCAAACCTGCTGATGCCTTGATTTTGGTCTTCTAGACTCCAGAACTGTGAGCAAGTAAATTTCTGTTGTTTAAGCCACCCAATCTGTGGTATTTTGTTGTGGCAGCCCTAACAAGCTAATACATAGGATAACTAAATTAAAGGAATGAATGTTGGGGGATGGGTACAAGAAAGAAACACACATTTTTTACTGTAGTTTTTCTGATAAGCTCTTCTATCTCCCTCACTCAATCATGGACATTGAGTCAAGCAGATACCATTATTTTACCTGTCACATTTTGGTATTAAAACAGTTCCATTCATAGATATTTAACTGTCCGACTCAGTAAAATATAAAAACTTCCATCTTTCACCAGTTGAAAATAGTTTTGCTCCCCCAACCCAACTCTGTCTCTGTAATTCTTCAGGCCAGCTTTGTCTAGGTGGAGTCTGAGATGCTGTTCCACTCTTCCTTCTCTTCTCTTCTGTCTTTCTGCTCCTCTCCTACTTAATTTGCTTTTCTGGCTCCTGCAGAGTCAGGGTCATGGGGATGGAGGGGAGGAAATAGGACAAGTAGATGATTCTACTCAGGGGCTACTGTTCTTTTGCTTGTGGTGCCCACTTGCCTCATTCTTATCATGCCGATCACTGGAAGTACAGACAACTCCATCTACTCTGGCAGCTGTGCAGGATGGTCCCGTAAGTTCTTGAAGCTCAGCTCTCATTTCTCTGTGAGTGATAAATGGGTGTTCTGAGACCCAATTCCATTGTGGGAGGTGGGGTTTCCCTAACACATCCAACAATTCTCTGGACACCAATCGGGCGTCCCCCAATTCAACTTAATTCTGACACTTTACCTGGAGTTAGCATCAGGTTCCACAGCTTGAGGGCTCAGTCCCACAAGAATGCCCCCACTTCAGACATCAATCTCAAGCCCAGGTTGTCATCTGTACTTCTGACCTGCTGAGTATAAATCAGAGGTTCTCAAGACCCCTTCCTCAGGTTTGATTAATTTGTTAGAGCGGCTCACAGAACTCAGAGAAACATTTTACTTACTAGATCACAGGTTTATTATAATAGTATATAATTCAGGAACGGCCAGATGGAAGAGATGCACAGGGCAAAGCATGGGGAAAAGGCATGGAGCTTCCACGCCCTCTCCAGGAGCCCCACTCTCCCTAAATCTCCATGTGTTCACCAACATGGAAGCTCTCTGACCAGTCCTTTCAGGATTTTATGGAGGCTTCATTACAAAGGCATGATTGATTAAATCATTGGCAATAATTCAACCTCTAGCACCTTTCCTCTCCCTGGAGGTCTGGGTGGGACTGAAAATTCCATGCGTCTAATCACAAGGTTGATTCTCCTGGCAACCAGCCCCAATCCTTAGGTGGTATGCAAAAGTTGCCTCATTAACATAACAAAAGACACCATTATTGCTCTCATCACTTAGGAAATTCCAAGGGTTTTAAGAGCACTGCCAGAAATGGGAGCAAAGATCAAAAATATATTTCTTATTATAAATCACAATATCACAGGTGAGTTTCTAGTTTGTAGCCCAGGCAAGCCGCTCCACTCTCCAGCAGAAGTTTTTCTTTTTAAGCCCACCTATCTTGCCTTGACTGGACATAACTAGAAATATAGAACACAGAACACCCTCTTAGGCATAAAACTTTATGGAGACATCCTAGATGCATGCCAATAGTTCTCCAGGCTCTTCTTACCTATAACCAGAGTCTGGCGTTGGGCTGGGAGCAAAGAACTGGGTTAAATCACTTCTTAAGGATCCTGCATTAATGGTTGAATGACTCTTTTTATAAATTAAAGTACTTGTTTTTCACTGCTTTCCGATTTAGGCTTTGTCTGATATTCTGAGCCGACAAGGAAATCCCTGTTAGCATCCTGTTATACCAGCGATGAACTTGACGATGAAGAACTGACAGAGTTTTTAGTCTTTAGGCTTGTATGTCTCTTTCTTCTGTCACAGGGCTTTGCAATGTGTGGATTTCAAACACCCAAGAGGGCCGGGGAATTACAGGAAAAGTTTGTAAAATATTTCTTTTCTCCATGCCCATAAAGAGGATAGAAGTATATTTTAACTTGTGAATAAATATATACTGAAAGATTGAGTAAAAATAAATATATCCCCCTATACAGTAATGTTTTAAAAGTGTCCACAGATGCAATTAAGACGTGTGTTATGAATAATATACATATTTACTTGTATATTTTCAAAATGATAGTATAAGTTTAGTATTCTTTTCAAACAATATTAGAAGTGTTCTATTATTACTTTAGATCAAGAAATGTTTGTTTATTTTCAAAAAGTGTCTCACAGTTCCTGAGAAGATGGGTGTGATGTACAGAGCATAAAGAATGTTATTTGAAAACTATCTGCTCATTTTGATCACAATGACATCAACGCCATAATTTCTCTTACAGACACCAGCCATTTGCTTAAAATGCAATCTATGAAGAAGATTCAGCTGGCCATGCCTCTTATTAGATAGTTCTGGAAAAGTAATGCCCAGGCACTAGTGTTTTGTGTGACCATGGGACCCCATCTGATGACTCACCAGAACTCTCCCTCCATAAAGTCTCCAAGCCAGTGTATCTTCACCGTCACTCACAGCTGTCTAAGAAAAAGGGGAGTTCAGAGGGATATAGGGAGTTCATCTCATGTTTCATATTTCATTCTTGGATGTAGTTGGGTTGCCCATTATCTGCAGTGCTCAAATTCTGAACTCATTGCCAAAAGAGGAATAGATAGATGTGTTTCCTCAGAGAACTTTTCACACTCTCACCTCCCCATCCCCAATTTCTCTTTCATCCGCTCTTCTCTCCCTCTCCCATTTTAATGCATACAGTAATGTCAAAGCCATTTTTACAGAGTTTAGAAATCCCAGTTAAACAGGGGATGCACAATGTGGTGGAAAGAATATATGATTTGAACCAGAGGGTTGGGTAAAGGTGTAGGATCCCAAAAAGGAAACCCCAACTCCTGTCTCGGGAAGGCACGGACCCACGGACACAGAAGACCGAGCTTGATGCAAACGCAAGAGGTTTTATTAAGCGGAGCTCCGGGTCGACACGTATCTCTCGCAGGAGACAGAGGAGTCGACCCCGGACCTTAAAGGGCAAATTCTTATATAGGGTTTGGAAGCACAAAGCGGGAAAAGGTTGGTGCGGTCTTACATGATTGGCTAATTTAAAACATTTAAACAGTTACATTTTATGGCGCGAATTGCTATGGCGCGAAGCGATTATCAGGTTACACACACGCGTCCCCATCTGGACCCCCTCCACCCCGACCCTCCCAAACTTATCCCTCTGGAGCACTCTCTTGTTCTCAATTCTTCCCCGAACAGTTTAGGGTGGGTCTTTCATGAATAGAGTCAGTCAGGATCGATAAACGTTCCCTCCTATACCAGGAATCCTTAGGGCGTGGAGGTGCCTGTCTCTAAGGTAGTAACTTTTTAATTTTTAATACAATTTTTACTTCCTTCAAAGGCAGTGTCATTTGTTTGCTGGGTGAATTGGGCAAGGTCTCTCACTTCTTGGAACCTGCTCTCTCCCCCATAAAATGGACCCAATGGTACAACCCAGGAGGTTGTAAGGATCAAATGAGTTCAGAGATGAAAAAGGCATTCTGGTTACTGGTGGTCTGTGCTTCTTCTACCTCTGAAATTTCAAAGCTTGAGGTAGATGAAAGGAGTCGCATCAGAGGACGCCAAGTGATGTTGCATTGCTGGTCATGGGTGGTGAGACAACGGAGAGGTGGTTGGAGTTACTGATTACATATGAGGACATAAGAAGTCAATTAAAGAAGTTAACACATGTTCAGTGCTTGCTATGTGCCAGATACTGTGTGAGTCCTTGTCATGCTGTAGCTAATTTAATTCTCACAACAACCCTCATAGACAAACACTGCTATGTTTTCTTTTTTACAGAGGTTACTGAGCGTAAGGAGGTAAATAATTTGCCAAGAGTCACATAGAAAATAAAATAGACAGTGGATTTTAGATTAAAACCCATATCAGCTGGAATTTAGAGTTTGTGCTTTTAATCACTCTGGTCTTCTCCAGTTCAGAGAATTGAGGCAGGAGCGGCGCCAGTGTCAGGGGTGGGTGAAAAGCAGCAGAGAGATACCTGCAACCATCTTCTTTTTCCATTCATTTAATTTATTTTAAAGCAACATCAAACTTGCAGAAAAGTTGTATATACACTTTGTGGATTTTTTTTTTTTTTATTCCTAAAACCATGTGTAAGTTGCTGAAATGATGCCCCATCACCCTCAAACACCTTAGTGTGCATTTCCTACAATAAGTGCATTCTTCTATATGACCACAGCACAATCTACATCAGAAAGTCAACAGTGATACATTAGTACCATTGAATCCTCAAGACTCCATTCAAGTTCTGCTAATAGATTCAAAGTTGCCCTTTATAGCAAAGGGGTTCAGTCTAGAATTTAGTTCTCATTTCTCCTTATTTTCCTTTAACCTAAAGTCATTCTTGCCCTTTCATGACCTTATTACTTTTGAAGATTACAAGCCAGTTACTTCGGAGAATGCCCCTCAATGTGAGTTTGTCTGATAATTTCTTATGATTGGATTCAGTCTATGCAGCTGTGGCAAGGATATTACAAAAGCGGTGCTGCATCCATTTCAGTGCATCTCATCACATGATGTCCGGATTCTCTTTGTCCCATTGCTGGTTGATGTCCACTTGGACCACTTGGTAAAGACAGTGTCCAGTAGCCATTTCCACCGAAAAATATTCAGTTTTCCCTTTGCAACTGATAAGTATTTTAGGGGGAACTATACTGAAACTATATACTTAATTCAATTCTCATAAAACTTTCAATATATTCATTCATTGAAATAAGAGTATAGATTAGTTATTTCATGTTTTATTCGATGGATTATAGCTTGTTACTAGTATTACCTATTTTGATTCTCAAGTTTCTCCAGAATGGTCAGTGAGAGCCCCTTCAATGAGGCCTCTATGTCCTTTTCAAACGCCCCATCATCTGTTAGGATAGTAGTCCCCCCTTATCCCTGGGGGATACATTCCAAGACCCCCAGTGGATGCCTGAAACCACAGATAGTCCCAAGCCCTATATACACCATGTTTTTTCCTATACATACATACCTATGATAAAGTTAAATTTATAAATTAGGCACAGTAAGAGATTAATAACAATAATTTCTCTTTGGCTTATCTGAATTGCCAGCATCACTACTCTCGTGCTTTGTGTCCATTATTAAGTAAAATAAGGGTTACCCAAACACAAACACTGTGATACCACTATACAGTCTATCTGATAACTGAGATGGCTACTAAGTGACTAACAGGTGGGTAATATAAACAGTGTGGATATGCTGGACAAAGGGAAGATTCATGTCCTGGGCGGGATGGAGTGGGACCACGTGAGATTTCATCATGCTACCCGGAACGGCATGCGATTTAAAAATTATGAATTATTTATTTCTGGAATTTTCCGTTTAATAGTTTTGGACCACAGTTGACTGCGGGTAACTGAAATCACATAAAGCAAAACTGTGGATAAAGGGGGACCACTGTGCCTCTTTACTTGCTGGTACAACAAGATGCTCCAGGCTCATTTTGTATGCCCTTCTCCACCTGCTTGGACTTTGACATCCTGGTCTGGACCACACAGCACCCTTTGACTTGGCATGGTCACCCACGTTTCTCAGTCGCAACTGAAGTGTCTGGGAAGAGAAGGGAAGTGAAGGATAAGAGGAAGAGGAGGAAGATGCAACGGGTTTTGATAGACTTTGCAACTAGAAAAGAGAATTCTGTACCACTGTTACAGCAGGGAGGTAAAACAGGGCATGTTGTATTAAAAGTCACTCTCCTAACACATTAAATACGTAAAAAGTGCAAGTCGGTTCAGTAGCAGGATGTGAGGCCAGAGAGGTAGACTGGCCCCAGTTTGTGAAGGCCAGTGAGCTTCTACTAAGCACAGAAATTGTGTCTGCTTCATTGGATGCTCAGTAAATCTTTAATGAAGGAATTTTTAATGGATATTATACATTCAAAATCACTGCTGGGAAGTGGCCTGGAGAGAAATACAACCACTGAATCCTAGAAATATCATTTCGGTTCCTGGAAGAATTGCCTAATCTGGATGTTTGGTAAACTCGTACTCATTCTTCAAGTTTCTGCCCCCACCTCTTGGGAATCTCTCCTAATTCCCAGGTAGCTTTTAAATGAGATGTTCCCTAACTTGACTTCCTGTAATACCTTATGCATACTTGTTTCTTAACGCTGAATCATTAAGGTTAGTACTAACTGCTTGTGATAGAGAAATACAAATAACCATGGCTTGAACAGGATGGGAATTTATTTCTCTCACACATAAAGGAGATTAAAGAGCTTCATGACCATCAAGATCTTCATCCTTACAGATTTCTGCCTTGCAATTCTTTTCTTTTTTACCGAGGAAGATTCGCCCTGAGCTAATATCTGCTGCCAATCTTCCTCTTTTTTGTACCTGAGCCACCACCATAGCATGGCCACTGACAGACGAGTGGTGTAGGTTCACACCAGGGAACCAAACCCCGGGCCACCGAAGTGGAACAAGTGAAACATAATCACTAGGCCACTGGGGCTGGCCCATGCCTTGCAGTTCTTAAGGTGCCACACACCTCACAGTCCAAGATGGCCCCTTGAGCTCCAGCCATCATGTGTGCATTCCAGGAATCAGTAAAGAGGAAAAGATAAAGAAAAGTGGGCTACCTCTTTACAAGGTCAAGTCTTGGAAATTGCACATAAAACTACATTTATTATTAACTGAAAGTTACATGGCCATACCTCACTACAGAGGAGTGGGAAATGTAATTCAGTTCCTGCTTTCCACTAGCCTAGGTGGATGTCAGGGGATCCTTTACTAAGGAAGAGGAAAGGAATGGATTTTTGGGAACAAATGATAGTCTTTGCCGAAAACATTGGCATATATTAGCAGCATATGTTTATTTGTCCATCATCCCCAGGTTGGCTTGTTTATGGTATCATGTATTCATTTGTACATTTATTCATTGAAAAAATGTGTATTCAGCATCAACTACAGCTTACAGTTTAGTTGTAGTTTGGTAAAAGAGGGCAAATTTCAGTATGTTAACTGAAATGTTATGAATTCCTTCAAGATATGGATAACCTTGAATTTCCCCTGCATTCCCAACAACTTTAGCAGTCTCTAGCACAGGATACACATTTAAAAACTGTTGTTAATTAAATGAAGGAAAAGATTAGGAGCAACATAGAGTTTTCTAGAAAACAATATTCAAGAAGTCTATATAATGTAGAGGATGAGAGCCCAGATTCTGAAGGCAAACTGCTTGGGTTTAACTTCCAGCTCTCTCACTTCCTGAGTGACCTTGTAGAAATTACTTAACTTTCTTTAGAAGGGGAATCTTAATAGCTATTCCTCAGAGTGTTTCAGGGACATCAAAACAGATGATATGTGGCAGGTGCATAGAAGAGTATATGACACATTGTAAACACTCAATAAATTTCATCTTTTTCTGGGATAACGTCTTTTTCTGCCTCTTTCTTATACTGCTCTTTCAGATCAGGTTCACAGACTGATTCTATTGAGCCCAGTCCTGACCCTACAGTGAAAGAGCACCATAGCCATCCATAGGCTGTTGGTAAAATACGTTTGCAGCAGGACAAGCATAGAAATATCATCCTGTTAACACTGCTGCCAATTGCTTACTTAAAAATGTTACCAAAAAGAGATGTCATTTTCAAATAGAGCAATATTTTTCTGCTCACATTAATGCTATTTCCCAGCTGCAAATTGTGATCGCTATACCCCATAATAAAAAAAAAAAAAATAGTTTAGTGGGGAAGGGGAAAAAAACTTGGAAAAGATTATCACACAGTATATCACGAATAGAATACTATGAGAGTTTTTTATTTCACTTATATTTGAAATCCAGAAACCCTAAGGTCTTTCACGAAATCACAATCTCCCTTCTCCTCCCTCTTTTCCCTCTTAAAATAATCTCTCTCTCTTTTATGGAAACAAGAGAAGTGTTTAGCTCCTACAAAGCAGAGTTACAAAGAAAATCCAGTAGCTCAATGTTTTTCTGCTAAAGAACATGAAAGAAAGCAGGAGGAGAAATGTACCCTGATGTGTTGGCAGGGATGGAAAGAACCAATGTGTGTTGGGTACCTACTGTGTGTCTAGATTGATGCCAAATAGAGGAACAGAGTGCAGGCTCTGAGACTGAGAAGCCAGGGTTCAGATTTTTGTTCCATCACTTACTCACTGAGTGACTTTGAGATAGTTTCTTAATTTATCTTGCCTCAGTTTCTTCACCTGCAAAATCGGGTTAGTACCTACCTCATAAGGTGTGATAAGCATGCAAACTAATTATTCCATGTCTGACACATCACGTGTGCTAATAAGTATTTTACATAGAGGGTGATGGCTGAAAGAGGCTTAGAATTAAAATCTCAAACAAACAAAAAACAAATGCATGCTTAGGCTCTTATCTCCAGATAGTTTTATTTAATTGTCATTACTTTCAAATCTCCACAAGTGATTTAAAAATACAGCCATATTTGAGAAGCATTGCGCTAAGCTTAGCTCTTAAAATTGAATGTGCATCAGAATCACTAGGAGGGTTTATTAAAACCCATATTTCCAGGCCTGGTTCCTCGAGTTTCTGATTCAGTAGGTCTTGAGTGGAGCCTGAGAATTTGGCCTGAACACGTCCAGGTAATGCTGATGTTGTTGGTCTGGGAATTGCACCTTGAGAACCACTGCTCTACACTCTACTGCTTTCACTAAGATGAGTGCTTTTCCAGAAATGCTTCTTGGTCCACCATATAGCTAAGTTCCAGGTGTGACTGCACCAATGGCCTCCAGATATTCCCAGGCAGACATAAAGCCTATGATAATTACAACCGAGGATGAGCCTGCAACCTCTACAATAGTGTCAAGTAGCCAACTTTCTTTTCACTGTTTCCCATCTATCCATCTGCCAAACCAATTGCTCTGTAAAAGAACTCAATTAAGCAAATACATTTTGAGCAAACTTATCTCTGAGCACTGCAAAATGATTTTGTCTTTACTGGTGGGGTAACTCTCCTCTGTCCTTGAGATAATGTTGGAGTCCCATTATTCACAACAATGTTTGCATTTGTATTATGGACAACACTCACAGGGGTCTGTCTAGTGGTGCCCATTATGACACTAGGGCATCCAGGGGAGAAAGAGCTTGGGTAGAGGATTTCCCTAAATCTGAGGCTTGCCCTACTTGGAGGACTACAGTTCTGCTACGGATATGATGTTTACCACTGCATGTGATCTCTGGAACAAATAAACAGGTCCATCATAAAGGGCTCAAAAGGCAGTCAGGATTTTTGTGCTGGATGAAAATGACTTAGAAATGGAGATAATTAAGTTACACTGAGATATTTACTTATCTGACTTATCTAACAATTCAGAAGTAATGTCTCCAAGCTTTGGATAAACTAATTGCAATTTCTGCCCCTGGTAGTAAATAGCATATCTTTTATATGTGGATATTTTACATGATAAGTTTAGGGAGGTGATATACACTTAGGACTAAGACCATGTATCCCTGCAAAACTGAGTTTACATCCTCTCTCTGCCACTCTAGTGTATCATAAAACTGAACACGTCATTACCCTCTCCCCACTCCTATTTCTGATGTGTATAATGCAATAATGATAATTAATAACTGGGCTATTGTAGGATTCAGAGACATAACATAAAATAAACACTTATCATGTGTCGTGTTGTATATAATATCTGATACCATTTACGAAGAATTTATTATTATATGTTATGGATATAATATACATAAGCAAGTAATCTTTGTTTCATACATAAATAAAATATGATACAGACAATATTTGCTAACACATTAAGCCAATATGTAAGGGGGTGCTTTTGGAATGGCATGGTTTTATCTCTAGTTATTGAGTTTTTATGAAACAAAATAGCTTTCCTCTTAAGCACAGGGATGGGGAGTGTTGTGCATTGATTTCATCAATAAGAGACACAAAGTGAGCAAGGCAGAGGAGAGTGGTACACGGATAGAGTTGTCAGAAACACCTCCCATTCGAAGAGACTCATTTCTCTAATGTGATAATTGCTATTTATTTTCTAGGCTTGCACATGACATATCACCACTGCAACTGCTTCTAATTCTGCTTTTATTATTAACCTCACTTTTCAATTCTTTATCGACCTTGGGCAAGGCTATTTTCCTCTTCATAGCATCAATAGAAAAGCTAGTTCAAGTTTGCTTTGAAAGAAATTAATCTCAAAGCTATTCCCACATTTTAAAAGGACCTCGTATGAGAATGTTAATAGTTGCTATTAGGCCTGGAATCAGCCCTTCTCAAAGAGGGAAACAAAGTACGGGTTTAGTGTCATTCAATCAGAGAAACTAATAGGATGGCCGTGAAATGCTGCTACAGAGCTGCTTGGGGCAGGGGAAAGACCAGACAGAACTGGCATGCCTAGATCTGGCATTTTCTAGCTGAGTGAACTTGGATAAGTTCCTAAACCTCTCTGTATCTCAGTTTCTTCATCTGCAAAATGTAAATACCAATCTATGTATTGCCTTATGTCAGTTCCCTGCACCTATTTTCTGAAGCACACACATGACAGGAAGGAAGGAAGGAAGGGAGGGAGCAATGGAGGAGGGAATGGAGGGAGGTGGGGGGAAAACAGGACGGGCGGGGAGAGAGAATGGCATACATAGTCTGTCAAGGATGCATATTAGGTAGAGACAAGAAACAGAGTCTTTTAAATCAGGACTTGGTAGCGATAGCCAGGATTTTTCATCACCGCATTCATGACTTGTACTCAGGGCTTCATGTTTTAGTCTCCCTAGGAGATATCTCTTCAAGTTTTCCCAGAGACAGGCATCAAACGAAGGAAAGTGGCCATGATTGAGTGTCTAGAATGTTCCGGGTATGAAATACAATTGTACTAAATCAACACAGTAACCTTATGAGCTGGGCACGTTCCATCTCCACTTTTCCAAAATGGAACCCAAGGTTAACAGAGTTGATGTGAACCACCTGGTGTCACAGGATTGGTAAAAGGGAAATCCACAGTTGTAAACCAATCTAACTTCAAAGTCTGTGTTGTGACTACCATAGGGTTCTGTGCTGCATCTGTCAAGTCTGGAATATCAAAAAAGAATTCAACAGACCATGGCAATAGGTCATCAATATCTTGTAATAATATGTACCAGACGAGATGTTAGAACATGTTTAAAAATGTCTTATGAAAGAAGAAGGAAGGAAGGAAGGGAGTGAGCTCCTCATGCTCACACAGACTCCTTTCAGACAGAACCACTTGCAGAAAGTTTATAGATCCAGTGATATTCTAGGTGATTAAGGCCTCAAAGAGCCTAGGAAGGATGCATAAGTTTTCAAAAATAATTTTCACTGTGGCAGAAATGCAAATTGATTGAAGTTATAATGTCACTCAGAAAGTTTGCTAGTCTTTTCAAGAGTGACATGAAGCAGTGACAGACAATTGACAGGGAGAGCCACTTCAACAGAGGTTGACAGAAGAACTGGGATGCCTTAAGAAGAGGGAAAAACTCAATGGGAGATATGCATAATAAGGGATTGTTTTCTTCACGTTCTTTTCTTGCCTGTATTTTTAGATATAGATGTCAATGTATTCCCTTTTCTAATTCTTTAAATACAAAAGACTTCTTTTATATTTATCTTTTAAGATCTCAAATAGTAATTACTACTTTGCATTTAAACAAAAACACCTTAACTAAATAAAACAGAGTTTATAAAATAGAACATACGGTGCCATCTGCAGAATAGTGCTGAGAATTTGGGGAAAATGTAGAGGTGACTGCATTTTTTTGCATCTACAACATGCTCAAAATAAAGAGCTTAGAGTTTTTTCTTGAAAGCGCTGAAGTTGGAAAATTTCTGACTGGTTTCTCATCCTAAAACTATATGAGTGGGGATTAGCTGGTGATCAGACAGTATTAGGACCTTAGATCTGGAAAGAAAATTCTGCTGGTAAATTTTACAAGCATGGAACCTGGAGAGTAGATGGGCAAAAAGGCTTACCATCTTCACTTAGCTAGTAAATATCAGAACTTGGACTGAAACTAAAGTCCTTGTGTGTTCTGCTCCACATCACTGCCACTCATTAATGGGAAGATGCCTTCCAGTAGAGATGCAAAGTTCCTCTGATCGGTGTCTGAGCTACATTATAGTACTATACATATAGCTAAACTACTAATATGTAGTGTAAACTACATATTAGTTAGCAGTTAACTAAGTAGTTAACTATAGTAGTTATATAATAGTTATAACTACAGTAGTTTAAACTATATATAGTTCAAGTGATTCTGTTCTGATACATGAAGTCCATTTTAATTCAATACAGCTGAGGTCTGCTGAGCACTCACCATGTGGCAATCACTTTACTGGACTTCAGGACACAGTGAATAATTCAAATTCCCATTCTCATCAGAGTTCCTTCTCTAAACAATGTGTGTTTTTGTTTTATAATTATGCCTTCTAGAACCTTGACTGTTACCTTCAGTTGGCTTTAAAAAATGTAGCATAACAAAAATAAAATTTTTAAAATCTAGCAAATGTTTGACAACAGGATTTCTGCTCTGTATATGGTAGTGGGCTGCTAGGTCAAAAGGTGGTCACACAAG
Organism: Ceratotherium simum simum; assembly: GCF_057802395.1. Classification (NCBI taxonomy): domain Eukaryota; kingdom Metazoa; phylum Chordata; class Mammalia; order Perissodactyla; family Rhinocerotidae; genus Ceratotherium; species Ceratotherium simum. The sequence continues at coordinate 24,423,879 of NC_141929.1, read as the reverse complement.
ATAAGCAGTGTCTTGTTCACCCTCTAGATCCAATAATCTATTCTGAAGATGTTTCATGAACCATGAACTCATGGACATAAAGGAGGATTCATTTTCCTCCCTCTCTTATAAAGACCTGGTTGAGGAGTTGAGAGAAGCAAAAGAGAATCCCGTTCACCTTCAAAGTTACTCAAGACAATATCTGTATTCGAACGTAAAATAAAACCCAAGCAACAAATAGGTTTTCTAAATATAGGGTCTCGATGTTCAATAGTGAGAGTTAGAAGGAAGGAAGAGAGCCCATGGAAAGGCTTTCATACTTCTATACCTGGATATGTCTTTCCATGATTAGTAAGGAGCAGGAGAGTAGAGGGATTTTAATGTCCATGGAAGATTTTCTTTGCTTGCTGGCCAACACCATTTCCATTGATAATGTAAGAAAGAAGATCTTTAGTCTTTAATAAAACCATAGAAGAAAAATTTGCTTGCAAATATGAGCTCAAATCTCTTTTTTAGCTACATTTCCTCTTCTACCTTACAACTTTATGAGGCAGAGGACTTGATAAATTGGACTTTGGAATCAGATGTCCTGGTTCTAATTCCAGATTTCCTAGTTACCAGCTCTGAGAACCTGGGCAAGTCATTTCACTGGACGTCTTTCATTAGTGGACAGATAGCAGTAATAATGCTTCTTAGAGTACCCATATTTTTTGAATCATAAATAAAGAAATACAGTCTGAGAACAATACAAAGTAATTGAAATTAAGGCTATTTTGGAAAATCTAAGAAAACTTATTGTACACGTACTTCACACTGCTATAATATTTGTGAAAGCAATAATCATATAGTTATCCATTAAAAATATCAATACATTATAACAAATAAAGAAATAAAATTGGGGCCGGCCCAGTGGTGCAAGTGGTTAAGTCTGTATGCTCCGCTGTGGCGGCCCGGGGTTCACCGGTTTGGTCCCGGGCACGCACCAACGCACTGCTTGGCAAGCCACGCTGTGGCGGCATCCCATATAAAGTGGGGGAAGATGGGCACGGATGTTAGCCCAGGGCCTGTCTTTCTCAGCAAAAAAAAAAAAAAAAATAGGAGGATTGGCAGATGTTAGCACAGGGCTGATCTCCTCACAAAAAAAAAAAAAAAGAAAGAAAATCATAGAAGTCATGTGTTTTGGCAAAGATCAGAGTTGCAGTAAAAAGCATAGTTTCCAGATTAGAGTCTAACTCTTGGTCCCATCATTTGTAAATCATGTGAGCTTGGACAAGTTACATACCAAATCTTAGGGTCAGTATATAGATACAAAATTTAATATTTAAAATCTATATAGTACTCATACTTACTTTATAAAATTGTTGTGATTATTACTTAGAAAGTATACAAATTATTGAACATAATGCCTGACACGCAGTCTGTGATCAATGAGTTATTATTGTTAGTATTAATCTTTGCTCATGTCCCAATGTACAGTTATGGTGCTCAGGGCAAGTTACCCCAGGAGGCACCACTCTGGTATGCAGATTATTTCAAGCTGAAGACAATAAGGACTCAGAGAACTCAGGAAGAATATTTGAGTTTCCCCTCCCAAACAACCTCAAGAATTTAAAACAAAAGATCTGTTTCAGGAAGGAGTTATTATCATGATGGCTGTAAAGATAATGTAGGATAGAGGTTACAATAGGAAAGGCACCAAGCCCCTTTTATCAAAAAAAAACTCTGTCTCTCCCTGACCACATTATCTATAGATGACACTGAAAAGAATTGTCATCGTGCCCTCTGAAGTCCCAGACCACTACCCACCCCCAACACGCTCCTCGCCTTTAGCTACAATACTTAAGCAAGCAGCTTAGACAGAGGGACGAGTTGCTCATTTCTGAGTTTCTCCCATGTATACATGTTACTAAACTTGGTGTTATTTTCTCCTGCTAACCTGTCTTGTTGATTATTTGGCCAGCCATAAGATCCTTAAGGAAAAGGGCAGAGGGAGATTCTCCCTCTCTCCCGACAACAGCAATCGGTGATTTATTGGTGATCGTCAAATTTGCTATCTTGTAGGGAAAGTAATACTGCATTTTTTTTCCCCTCAACACTTAACAGTGTCCTTAGCAAGAAATAGGATCTCAATAAGTATTTGTTTAATGATTAAGCAATACATTTTCAGCAACAGGAACACAATTTAAGCTAGTAAATATCTCACTAGTATATTTTCAATTTGTTTGCATTACTATATTTAGAATGCCTACATATGGAGAACATAATGTTAGTCGTGTGCCCATGAGTAATCATTTTCTCTTCAACTTCCTCAATTTACTGGGACAAACGAATGCAGTGGATAAATAATGTGATTTATTTGAGAAACTTTTGCTGAAAATTCAATTATAAATCACTGGGCTGTATTTTTACCTAAATGTTTGGATTTTGAACATTAAAACTTATTTATGAAAACCGTTCTCTTTTATGATCGTTTAAACATATTATTTTACTTAGATGGATTTCATAGTTTCACTGTAAGTAAAAACAATATTGGGGCCGGCCCCATGGTTGTACAGGTTAATTGCGCATGCTTTGCTGCTGGCGGCCCAGGTTCGGATCCTGGGTGCACACTGAGGCACCCCTTGTCAAGCCATGCTATGGCGGCGTCCCATTTAAAGTGGAGGAAGATGGGCACAGATGTTAGCCCAGGGCCAGTCTTCCTCAGCAAAAAGAGGAGGACTGGCATGGATGTTAGCTCAGGGCTGATCTTCCTCACACACACACAAAAACCAATATTATCCATTTTTACATATAATCAAATTTCAGTGAAATATCTTTTACCAGATTAGGTAATTTTACATTGAATGCACCTTTGTTAATTGTAGCTTGTCACCCCAACATTGTCCTGAAGAAATTAGAAGCTCATTTTAGGTGTGAAAGAAAATTCTTGCTCAGCAATTCTGCTGCATATTATTTTTATTTAAATTGGTATAACAATGTATTTTTTTAGGTCTAACACACTGTACTCCAAACAGAGCCCAGTTAGTGTGACCACCTTGAACAGTTTGCCTGGGACTTGCCCAGTTTTAGCACTGAGATTCTCATATCACGAGAAACCCCTCAGCCCTGGGCAAGCTGGGATAGTTGGTGACCCTTACTGAAATGAAAGGAAATAGGAATATTTAGACTAATGATTTTCAGCTGGGGCAGTTTTGCCTTCCTCCCCCAGTGGATACTTGATAATACCTAGAGACATTTTTGGTTGCTGCAGCTTTGGGGGAGGAGTGGTTGCTACCAGCAGCTATGACGTAGAGGCCCGAGATGCTGCTAAACACCCTAAAAGCACAGCACAGGCCCACACAACAAAATTGTCTGGTCCAAAACTTCAGTAGTGCCACTCTTGGGCAACCTTATTGTGAACCCTTAAAATGCTTCTTTGATGTCCTGGAAGGTTCTGTGCTTCCTTGATCAAAGTTTATCTCCATCCATTTTTTTCTCCTTTAAACATTTCAGTGTCAAGATGGGGACACTTATTTGTGAAGAAAAAAAAATCTTTTACTTTTCGGTATCACCCTAAACGAAATCAGTCTTCATTGTTTTAGGAATGAAACAAGTGTTTTTTACCCCAGCTTTGTTCCATTAAACCAGTACCCCCTATTAGCCCAATAAAATATCTTCAGAAAATTGATGTGGCTTTTCAACGTCCCCATGGGAGGTCATCTGGGATTCATCCATCATTCATTCAGAAGTTTATATCTCCATATTTGAAATTAATCGTTCTACATGCATTCTGATTTCACTCACCCCTTTGGCTCTGAATTTCCAGATCCAGGCTGAGTATGGTAGATACTATGGTGCTCTGCCCAGATCCTTCTTCAGAGTCTAACCATCCATTACCCATCTCTTGGCAAAATTGACTGCTAACATCTCACGGCTGTGTTTCTTATGGGGGCATTGTCTCAGCCACAGGTGATGCTTGGCTGATTCAGAGATACAAAGGCCCAGACACCTTGAATCAATGTGGGACAACTCCAAAGGGCCAGTCCAGCTTCAGAGCTTCCTGTAGGATCGTCTGAGGCCTCAGTTGCAATCTGATCTGCCCAATTCTGCCTCCACCACCTTCTCATAGGTATTATCTCCTGAGACCACTTCCCAATAAAGCTTGCAACTCTCCATCACAGAATCTCTTTCCAGGGTACTGATTCTAAGTTGCTCAGGGGTCCAGCCCCAGGTTCGTGGACTCTCTCAGGCCGTTATGGCTGAGTCCTAACTTTGCCTAGTCTTGCCCCATTGTCAAGAAGACTATATTTCAACTGGCATCTCTGCACCATGTATTCATGACGAAAAGAGTAAGACAAACTGCCTGAAAGTCTTAAATAAAATTGAGTCTATCTTACTATAAAATCCACTAAATCACCGAATACTAAAAGTTTAGGATATCAGTCACATAGAATTGCGTTTGTATTTATCCAAAACAGCAACTACAACAAAACCCGGAATGTAATGTCACATCCATCTCTGTTAGCACATCTGTCAAGCTAGATTGCCAGGCAGTTTTTTTAAAAGCTAATAGGAGGCATCAGCACTATAAGAAAATGCTTAGCGCCATCCAGACGTAGCTTCCCCATACATATAATTAAATTCTATTTCTTTTCCCAAGTTACAAATGAACAATGAATAACATTATGGTTGACAGAAGTCCTGTAAATTCACAGTGTTTTGTTCTCAATAACTTTTAAAACAAAAATATACGTTTAATATTCTTGTAAGAGGTTAGTTCTTTCAGTTATCACAGATCTTCATCCCCACCTCCCCAAGCCTCTGCCTCCATGTTTTCCCACTTTTTTTTACCACTAATCACGCACCTACCACCCTCTGTCATGAATCACAGGGCCCTTCTTGATTTTCAATCTTCTGATTCTTGGAGCACAAACCTGATTTCTGCCAGGCACATATGAATAGTCCTGTCCTTCCATTAATCATCTGAAAGACTCGATGACTAAGCAGGAGAACTAAGTTCTTGATTTTTTTCTTATCTTATTTTAAGGTGTCAAAAGTGGAATTAATGGGCCACAGAAAGGTGTTATTAAAAGAAAAAAGGAGATATAGGAAATCAAGTTCATGATCCAGAGACCAGGAATTTGCTCACGATGCACCTGGTAAAGGTATATTAACTAAAATGACTTAAATGCATATGGAAAGAGAGACTTCTGAAAACCAATATTATGAGTTACACATGAATATCACATGCCTATTTCGCCTCTTCAAAAGTGGTTTTCCTTAATGGTCACGGCAGAAGGACCATATACCCCACGTCAAGCGGAGTAATTCTATTTTAATTTCCTGGTCAAATCATGGATAAGTCTTGTATGTATATGATCTAATTCAGTAAAGAACCCATTCAAATGTGCTCTGAACTGGCCACAGTAACACAGATTGACCTGTGTTAAAATTATATCCATGGGATTTTAATTTATAAAGGTTACTGAGTGCCAACACAGAGAGGTCAAAGCCATTGAAAGAAAAATTTATTAGTGACCAGTTTTGGACAGGCAGAAGCAGGAACAAGGGGAAAGCCAAGGCCATAGGGTTTTTTGGGATTTCCGCAGGAAAGGTAAGGCGGAGTAGGGCAGGGTAAACAGTTTAGGACTGGCCAGTTTGAATAATTCTGGTGGGCTTTAGGGCATGGGGGCTGTCCTTAGTTGTCTGGTACCTGGCCCTGGGTTGATTTAGGGCAGGAGAAATATTACTTGGTGTGTGAGAGTTAGATAAGAAGGTAGGTGGGGTGACAGCCATGATTGGCCAGTCTGCTCATGAAACGCATGTTCCGGGAAAGCTGTCCATCACCCCCAGGAATAAGCTAGCCCAGGAAGGGGCAGTCTCTCCCTGCGTCTGTAGGGCTCAAGGAGAGATGTCAAAACATAATAAGATGTACAGAAAATTAAACAAAACATAATGAATACACCCCCGGAGAACCATTTCTTTTCGTTGATTTCAAGTACTGTACCTCACTTAAATTATGACAAGATTGACAGTAGAAGACTAACATTCTAGTTGGCATTGAAAGAAACATCTTCTTTCCCTAACTGAATTTGGGAAGGAAGATAGCCTTTGGTTAAAAGTGGAAGAGGGCTCTTACAAGCTATAGTTTTGGAGCTTTAGGTGGGCTTTTTACACCTAAGGGAAAAGCAACCACAGAGGGCTGTGTATGTTTCAGCATTGTATGCATTTCTGATTCTCTGCAGACCCAAGGTAAGCACAATAAGTGTAACATAAAATTGTAGCTACATGGCAGAGAAGTGGCCACTCCAAATTCTGGCGGCAGTTAGGCAATTTTTCTTCTCTTTTAACGGGTTTAGACTGTTGATTAAAATGTATGCTTCTCAGGTGCGTATAGTTTATGTGGGATAGATTGTACATATGAGTGTGTTTGTGTGATTCAGCTGCTCATTGGAAAGTGGGAAACTAGAGTATTCACACCCATGGTGCGCGTTTCTAACAGATATGCATTGCTAAAACCCATAATGAATTGTCCTGTGGAGGGATCCCCTTGTGTCTTTCATTTTTTTGGTTTGTTTTGTTTGGTTTGGGGGACTAAATTAATCTCACATTGGGGAGAAGCATTACTGGGAAGAAAGACATGGGGCAAGGCCAAATCCTGAGGATAGTATGTAGAACTTTCTTTGAAATCAGAGAACAGGCGCTGGCCCGGTAGCATAGCAGTTAAGTGCGCGTGCACTGCTGAGGCAGCGGCCCAGGGTTCACAGGTTCTGATGCCGGGTGTGCACTGATGCACCGTTTGTCAAGGCACGCTGTGGTGGCGTCCCACATAAAGCAGACAAAGATGGGCACGAATGTTAGCCCAGGGCCAGTCTTCCTCAGCAAAAAGAGGAGGATTGGCAACAGATGTTAGCTCAGGGCTAATCTTCCTCAAAAAAAAAAGAAATCAGAGAACAAAGAGATGTTGAATACCCTATAATCAATTAATTCAACAAATGTATATTCAGTTCTGCGATGTGCTAGGAACTGATCTAGTTACTGGGAATCATAAAAATGAGTAAGTTAGACCAAGACTCTGGTCCCTGTCTCTCACTCACTCCTCTGCTCAACTCTGGGCAGAAGATGCTGGATTCTATCAATGTCACGGTTCTATCAATGCTGAGCAGTTACTGACAGTGACAAGCATCACAGTTAGTGGGGAGAAGGAACGATGCAGAAGAGCAGCTGCAAAGTGGGTGAATCTGGGAGATGCTAAGATGAACCCTCCTCTTCCCCAACAGATACTAAAGTGAGGTGACTTTGGAGATGTGGGAGTGATAGCGAGACTGACTCCTGAGAACAGACCTGTATAAATTATCCAGGAGAAGAAAATAAGACTCCAGTGATCAGAAGTGGCTCATAGTCTGCCCTGTTCACTTATGTTCTCCTATGTCTTTGTACCCTGTCTGTTACACCAATGAGAACATTTCAGCATCTTTTACAGGAGGCCAGAAGTGAAGAGCTGTCTTATGATATAAAAGCATAGAACAGAGTTCATTAAAACACAAACTTACTAACTCAATTGCCCATTTCTTGAAAACTGAGGAGAGACACAGCAAGAAAGACCAAGGCACATGCTGGTATTTAGAGCTAAGATAACGTTATTGTGAAAAACAGACTTCATGTCATAAGAATTGAGGGACATTTTCCCACAACTGGCTTTTTTCCCCCCGTAGCTTGATAGAACTTTGTATTATATGACAAGGTAACATTTTTATGAACAAGTTGAGTGTCTGTGATCAGCTTTCCTATGAAATTAGTTTTGTCCCAAATGCCTGTTATTCCAGTTGTTAAATTACTTCACGTCATGCTCCAAGGCTTATATAGTATACAACAATCAAATGGGAACAACACTTTGCATAGCATTAAATGCCAAATATTCTCTGACACTCCAGTAACTGAACGACAGCCAAAAAAATATGTGTTTGCTAAGGTTCCTTGCTGTCCTGATTGCCAAGTGAGCCCAGCTTGGGAGGTATTGGCTTGCCAAGTGTCAGTACCGTGTTAATATTGTTATTATTCTCTACGAGTGAAGTATATAACGCCATTTCCTCTAAAGGTATTATTGATAGTAAGGATTATCATTACAATTTGTATAATTATTGCAGCACCAATAACTGAGTCCCCTTCATCAAATATTTATGTAACTACTCTGGCTCTTAGAGCAATGCTGATTTTAAAGGTGTTTGATGGACTGTTTCATAGGATCTTTGCTACCCAGCTGAATATTTAATTCATATGTGGGTTTCCTAGGCACCCAGGAGTGAGGAAAACTAGGATGCTTGATAAGATTTTACTCACAGTTCGATGAGGATGAACCAGAGGGTGTTTTCCTGGATGAGAAAGCCTCCTGCTATTCTGATCAGCTAATTTTCCTACTTTCTGTAATCAAGTGGGATAGCTCCTCCCTGCTGTACATCCAGAGGCATATCAGAACGCAAAGGAAATTTCTAGTACAGTGAATAGGGACAAAAAAGACATTGCAAAAATACATGGTTGTATGGATGGTCTAGATATAAATCTCTCTCTTTCTCTGATGTCACAAAGTACATATAAAAATTCACTTGGAACTTTGGAGTTCAATCTCTTAGCCACTTGGCCTTTGGAGATTGAGCCCTGACTGTGCTGTAACATCATAAATGGCTTCCTGGTCTATCATAGATTTGCCCCTCTGGAGATTCTGGATAGATTCAGTGGAGAGGTGAAGACTTGTCAGAAGAAGGTATATGTGAGGTGGGGAGGAAGATGACATCATAGGTGTTTGAGTGGGGGTTTACAGAAATGAGAGGAGTCAAACTAGGAAAAATTTCACAATTGTCCCAAGTTCCGTAGAACAACCATATTATTGCCTCATAACATAAAGTGAAGGTCTGATGCAAGTCTCTCTTTAGGAGAGTAATGCTTAAAAACATGCAAGTATTTACTTGAGAAAGGGCAATAAGGTTATGTGCATTCTTAGCGTTAAATTAAAACAGTGTCTGGTGTGGTATTAAGAAGTTTCCCCCCAAGATTGCACCATGACGGTGATGGGCCATTAGCCTTCGTTAGCAAATCAGAGCCTGGGCTAACCCTGCTTTCTGTCTGATTATAAAGTCTGTGATACAGTCCATACCACTTAATCTGGACCCAGGTAATAAGCACATCTTAATTAAGATGCCCCGCTGGGAACAAATTTAATGTAATATATATAATAGGATTTCAATTCTGCTTTAGAGTCTTTGTGCTTGATAATAGGGGTGGCTGGAGAAGCTTTATGTCACTAATTTCACAAACTGAATACAATCTCAGTATCTCAGCATGAGTATCTTGAAAGCTCAGAGGAGAAAAAAATGAAATAACATCAACTATTTTAGAATGGGGTAAAGGGAACAGCATTTAAACTTCTTTTCATCAGTGTCTCATTTTTAGAAGCTATGTTTAAGTGAACTGATGATAGCATCAATTGATCTCTTCTCTCTTTGTGTAGGGACTTTGTAGGCTGTTCAATATTTCTTGAATTAAAAAAAAGTGTTTTCCCTCAAATTCCTGCTTTGATAATTTTTAAGGAGAAAGAAGATTTGCCCTAGTATCCTGAATTTGAAGAACAATAAAGTAGATAATGAAGAAGCTTTTAATAAAATTAAGGTGCTGGATATTTATTTTTAATGCTTTATGTTTTGATTTTTATGACAACAAAATAGTCCAGTTTGACCAAAACTCAGACAACCATTTGCTTATTCATCCACCCATCCATCCACCCACCCATTCGTCCACCATCCATCCAACCATCCACTCACCCATCCACCCATCCACCCATCCACCCATCCAACCATCCACTCACCCATCCACCCATCCACCCATCCACCCATCCATCCATCCATCCATCCATCCATTCATCTTTTCATTCATCTATTTGTCTATTTTCCAATCATCCATTCATCTATTATACATAAATGGTTTATTTAGTCATTTATTTATTTCACAATCTTTATTGAGAATCTATAAAATCCCAAACCCTTTAATAAATGCTGGATATTGACGTGTGAATAAGTTAATATCTCAGGATGCCACCCTCTCTACAGCCTATAAGCACTATGAGAGCAAACAAGACTAGCAATGTGTGCAGATGTGAAAAGTATTAGGATGGGGTGGGGAGTACTAGAGGAGATGACACATGATCCAAGACATAGACTTGGAGGATTAATTATACTAGATGGTTGGGAGGTGGCTTGAATCAGTGAGAAGAATCGGGAAAGTTCTTGCAATTTAAAATTTTATATGAAAATTGTTTTGAAGTTCTCTCTCTTCAGGTCAGTGTTAGTCCAGGATGATGAAGTTATCTGTTTTCTAAGGTACAGAATTTTATTTGCAAAATAAAATATCCCCAATACTCTAATGTAATACACTAGTATATAGGTATATATATAATGTATATTATGTATATATATATATATACTCTGCCACACCTTAAGCTTTCTGTCCTACTCTTTGCTCTTGCTTTTTTTTTCTATTTATAGCCTAAGCATTCTTTCAGGTTATCTTCTTTTTTGGGAAGATAGAGTGGAGAGTGATGGCAGGGATCTTTTACATAACTCACCCAACTGTGATCCTCATATGAATGAAAGCCTGGTGTACAAACTGAGAAAGCTAACTCCGCAGGGGTTTACATATTGATGAGCTTTAAGGAATAAAAGATAGAGGTCTTGAATATGTAACCTCTATTCATTTCATTTTGTTTGGCAGAGATTGCAAGAAAGCTCACAGCAGTGAACTGTAACAAATGGAAACCTTGATTTCAATTGCATCACATTCTTGGGACTCATGGTAGGTGAGTTAAATGGCTATGCTTAATTTAATTAACTCTCACAATCGATTGCATTTATCTGACTGTATAACATTTAACAGAATACCTACCAATTATTTTGTCATGTCTTTAAAACAATTATATACTTTAAAGGGAGCCAATGCATTTTGATTCCTTACCTCAAACGTTTAAATCCCATAGGTTTCCTTAGGCTAGTTAGCAGAGCTATTTAATATATATAACTACTAAATGGCTATTTAATAAATACAACTATAAAATAGCTAATAGCTATTAAATAGCTATTTAATAAATATAACTAATCTGTATTCTCACTTCTGCTAATATATTATATGTTATAAGCCATACTGAGAAGTTATACTTTGCAAACAAATGTGGAAGAAAGGTATGAGTTTGTCGGAATGGAATTTCTTTCAAACTCATTTCCAATACCATAAGGAGCCAGAAATTATGAATAATAGTCATACATGTTTATATAGTATTTAAAACTTTGTAAATCATTTAAAGTACATTTTATCTGTTCATCCCAATGATCTATCTCTGAGGCCTGAATCATTACTTTCCTTTTATACATTAATAACTTCATATTCAGAAAAGTTGGCATTGAGCAAATCACGTAAATTGTTCAAATATAAACATATGAAATTTTAAACTTTGGCTTTTTTTTCCCAAGTTCATATGATTTCAAGTGCTTCAAGTGATAAAGAAAATCTTATACATTTGGACCTAGATTTGTGTAATTTTAACAAATGGCACTTTATTGCCCACATCTATAGACCTTCTCCAAAGTGTTTCCAAATGACGGATAACAAAAATTAAAACACAACAATGTTACCATCGCTACAGCTCTTTTGAATATTCAGCTTATCTTTTAGAGTGCTATGCTGCATGTTAATCATTACAGCTATCCTGTGGAATGGCTATTATTTTTACTTCCCTTTAACTAACTAAAGGGTGGAGAGGTTAAGTGACCTGCCCGGTGTGATTTAGTCTTAGAGCCGGTGTCCAGCCCTGGTCAGGCAGACTACTGCACATGAAACTCCCACTTTTGTTCATGTCCATAAAGCACTGGTTTATCTTGCCTCATATCTGCCATCTCGGAATTCTAAATTTTATCCTAAATCTGAAAGTCTTGTACCTTTGCCTCTTGATAGTGCCGAGGAGATTGCTGTTCTATAATTCTCTGCGCAGAATCATGAAGGCCTGTCCTGGAAACCTGCAATTCTCAGCAAACCTCGGTTTGTTATTGTACCTGCACACTTTAATGTGCTGAATTGTTTCTAAGTTGTGTATCTGTCTTTGTAAGTGGTTGCTGGTAGCCTGCACAACAGCAACAACCACAATAAGACACCCTTTTTAATTAGCTCGAGGATAAGATGCATTAATTGGAAGGAATGAATAGTCTCTAGAAGGAGCTGGAAATTATAGAAAGTAGAAAGCATTCTCTCTCTCTCTTTTTCTCTCTGTCTATATATCTGTCCCCCTCTCTTTCTGTCTCTTTCCTAATCTCCCAAAGTCTCCAATCTATCCTTCTTTCTGATTTCTATGACTCTGGCTTCCTCTGTCTGAATAAGAAGAACCTGGCTGTTCCATGCCTGACTTCCCTCCTTCCAATGACCACCATCATCTGAATGATTCAGGAGTGTCTTTCTTTTAACACAAATTACTAAGGGATATGCATCTATTTCTGGGTTCTTTCTCTTCCACTCATCTATGTGTCTATCCCGCCACCAATTCCATAGTCTTGACTAAGGTAGGTTTAAGATAATTCATGAAGTTGTGTAGACTGATTTCCTCCTGCTTTATTCTTCCTTTTCAAAATTGTTTCAGCTGCTCTAGATCCTTTTCCTTTCCATAAAACTTTTAAAATAATCTTGTCTATAACCACAAAAAAAAAAATGCTGGGATTTTGATATAAATTGTGTTAAATCTGTTTATCAATTTAGGGAGAATTGACATCTTTACCCTGTGTGTCTTCCAATCAATGAACACAGTATTTCTCTTCACTTATTTAGATCTTCTTTGGTTTCTTTCATCAACACTGTAATTTTCAGCAAAAACAAAGGTGACGTATATTAATACATTAACTTGTTTCTTAAGGACCATCTTTCTATTCCTAGAATAAAACTCTCTTTGTCAGAAAAAAAACTCTTAAGAGAAATATATGTTTTTTATTAGCCTGACCTAGGTAGTAGTCTCTTTGGTCCAACAGCTATGACTAATGTAGATACAGAGAGTTCAAAGAGGATCAGGTGGTCTTTAGGCCATCTTAGGATCACTCCTATATTAAATGTTGTATATTGCTGACCATTTCAAAGTAGAATGAGTGGGGCCAGCCCTCTACCCACCCAAAAAATTATTTACAAGCTGTATCCTTTTATTAGATTCCAATAAATTCGGGTGAAAAGAAGGAGCTAGATCTCAGAATCTCAGACAATTAATGTATTAACTGTCCAGAATAGCAAATGAGATCATTGTTTCTGATGAAACTTGGTATGTTTTGGAGACCTTGGCCTTCCCTTCTGAAGATTGCAGACTATTGCAACATTCTAGGGAGGCATAAAGTTGTATAGATTTTTTGGGAACTGATGCTCATTGAGTTATTCTTGCTATTGCAAAATATTCTGCAAAAGAAGCTTCAATAAGTACTCTAAATGAGAAAGATGGAGCTACTCAGACCAAATATTAGTCAGCTTATCAGTGAAAGTAAGTTCATAGCAAGGCGTAGATCATGGATGATGACCTGCTACCACACTGTTTCAGACCTTAAGCAGCTAGAAGATTTGCTTGTATGTGTATTACTCAGCAATGCTTGGTTAAATAGACAAAATAATTGCTCAAGTCTCTGGCCTTATGGAGCCAGTAGAATCTCCTCCACTCTCCAGTCTCTTCAACCACTGCTAACCATCTTTAATGAATGCCTATTTCCTCCACCAAGTGTTGACAAGGTAACTAAAGTTTCATTCAATAGTTTATATTCTCCTTTTGACAGCTGGTGGGCTTGCTCAAGAGGCTCATTCCTGGGAGGAGGGAGGGTTGTTGTCCTTGAGTTGAAAGGGGTCAAGTGGAAATACTGATGGAAATGAGTACAGTTAACAGATGCACATCAGCACTGTTGACTCAAGATAATTGAACAGAGGCACTAAGCTCTTGGGTTGAGGTAGACAAAAGAGAAAAGTCACCTCTACCACACACCAGAGAGAAAGGCCAGCGCAAGGGGCTCCTGCAAGTCAAGTGGGGATATGCTGCACCCATTGTATCTAATTAGCTCCCTGTGCCAGATTCTTGGACATAGCTTGCCTGGACATACTACCTGTAGGTGTGCTGATATGGAAAATTCCATAACAAGTGCAGAATAATGTAAGATTTTTGTTTCTGGAGGTTGAGATTTTTCAGCACACTGAGAGCTATATTTGTGGGAATTTCACTACATGTGGATATAACTAGCAGAGGAACAAATAAATTTTTTATTTCAATCTTTAACTAAATAAAGGTAGATAAGGTTACTTCTCACTTTAAAATTATATACAACTATTTTGTTCAGTTCTTTTTTGTTATAGGTTAGAAAACTGATGATCAAAGAATTTGAGTGGCTTGTTTAAAATCCCAGGATTAGTGTGGATAGTTCAAAACTGTAACTGAGTTTTATTGATTTTCTTCCCAATGCTTTTCCCTTTAGGCACACCACCTAAAAATTAAAAAGAAAATGCAAACAAAGACACAACAAACTTCCAATCGGAAACAATACAATAGGGAATTCATAGACAATCTAAACATGTTCAATTGAAAAATTTAATCTTTCACTGCTCAAAACAGTTTATATAATTTTTTATTACATTTCCCATTGTGTCCCTGTTCAGTTGTCTCAAAATTGAAAACTGAAAGAAGAATTTTCATTTCTGTGCTTCTTTTTTTTTTATTCCCTCTGTAACAATAAGACACTGATATTTTCATGATGTTTGAAAAATGGTTGGAATGGGCTATATCACTTTTTCTTACAGGCAGCGTGAGACTTGAAGTTTTTTTTATCACATCACTAATTTGGCAAAGAGGAAAAATGAGACTCTGTGATGATTGATCACAAATCATCAAAACTTCAGCCAGAATGGACAGGGGTGGAGTAGGGGGAGGGAGAGAGTTTGAATTTTGAAGGTGAGAGCCTACAGATATTGTGTAGGGTACTATCCAAAATCTGCTTGAATAAAGAGTGCTTTTTTTTTGGTTTTACCTTAGAATCAATTCATATTGCTTTTTGATTCCAGAGATACTAGAATATTCATGTATTGAAAAGTAATTCAAAGTTTCCACTTATAAGAAGGTTATGGATTATAAAGAATTGAATGAAAAGGGAAGGAAGACTGTCCTATGGGGCACAGAAATCCTCCTTGTCTTGTCCCAAGCTGTCTTTCCATCTGAAACTTCTATCTGCCACACCTCAGTTTCTACTATTTCCATAGATATTCTTATTTCTCTCAAATGAAATTTTATCCAGATGTCTTTAGAAACTTCTTGAAATGGATATCAGAACTTTCCCCTGCATCTCCCTCAATAATTTCCCTCATGTTGAGTTGCTCCCACTCTAAGCTTCTAAACCTCTGAACTTCTTTTGTATATTCTCTTTGTTCTGGAAAGTTTTCCTGACCCCACCTGCTTCTCCATTTGGAAAGCTTGTCATGAAGAGTTCTCATCTTTTCTCCTAATCTTTGTTTTCTCTGTGTCCAGGAATATCGTCTAATCTTTAATTTTTATAGATTTCACTTTCAAAACACTTGCCATTTGCATATTATATGTTGGCACCCTGAACTCCGTTTCTTACCCCAGATTTTGGATCTTGCTCATCAGCTAATTAACTGACATTTCATTTTCCCACATTGTGTTTCTACCTGCTGTCACCAACCATATCAGTAGCATGCCAGTTTGTGCAACTTCTTGAAGATTTGTTGAATTTGCCTGATTTATAAAAACAGTGGACAACAGGAAAAGTACCTATAGCAGTGATAAGTGGAGTGTCAGAAAAGAGTAATGACTTAAAAACAAGATAGAAAATATTAAAATGCATTAAAAGCTGTACGTGTCTAGCTGGGCATTCATTGAATGTAAGCCAGTTATTAGTATGTTTGATTTTGAAACAACAGAACAAAATTAAGGAAAGTATAAGCAAAGCTCCTATTATGTTATTGAAAATTGCAACTAAAATAAAAGGTAAAATCAGTGATATAATATCATGTTTTGGTTCTCTGGAAATAGAATTACCATAATCATTTGTAATTCTAATATTTACAATTTGCATTTTTGAATTTTGGCTGCATTTTTAGAAAAGTATTATTTACAAGGTGGGCGAATCTCTGCATTACTTAGCTGAACTGATGAACATCACCACGCCTCCTCCTTGCCAGGATTTCTCACATTGCTAGTCATTGGGATGTAGGAGGAAGACATTCTTCTCTCTTTTTTGTGCGTGTGAAAATCAAGTCTCTGAAGTTAATGTATCTTCTCTGATATCACATAAAGAAAACACGGAAGAACCCGAATTAAAATTCAAGTTGTGCCTTTAGATCTAAGGTTTTTTTTTTTCTCATTTCTTTATTCTATCCTGTATGAATATAATTAATACAACCCAGTAAATATGTGGATATCTTTCCATAAGATGCCAATCAAAGAAATATTAATCTGACATGAACACTAGTTAAAAGACAATTAAATGATAAACAGTAATCTCTGTTTCTAAGAACTTATTGAGAATTTGCTTTTCCCATCTCCACACAATATTTTCCTCATACGGAAAGCTTTCTCTTCCCTTACTCCAAACATCTAAAATGTGATTAAGTGCAGCTCACAGAGTTCTTGTCTCTCTTCCTTCTCTTCCTGGCTCAGCATTTTACTATGCGGATTACTTGAGTTGCTATGTTTATTTCAACTTTCTTGCCCGCATGCTTACAGCAATATTTGAATTCTATACAATCAAAAAGCACAAGGTAGTTAATATATGATGGAAGGATCATTCTTCCTTGGACATGAAGGAGGGAGATATTTCAAACATTTGTAAGTCATCTTTAAAACTTGTTGGCAAATATTTGGATTTTCCCTGAGGAGCCATGAACATGGACGGTGTGAATACCCCCATGGTATTTCCACAGCAAGAGAAAAGATCACTTTAGAATGTATTAGTAAAACAATTCGGGACGGGCCGGCCCCATGGCTTAGCGGTTAAGTGGGCGCGCTCTGCTGCTGGTGGCCCAGGTTCGGATCCCGGGTGCGCACCGATGCACCACTTCTCCGGCCATGCTGAGGCCGCGTCCCACGTACAGCAACTGGAAGGATGTGCAACTATGACATACAACTATCTACTGGGGCTTTGGGGAAAAAAAGGAGGAGGATTGGCAATAGATGTTAGCTCAGGGCTGATCTTCCTCAGCAAAAAAAAAAAAAAAACAATTCGGGACAATGAATGTTTGTCCTAAATTGATCATTTCCTCGTGGGCAGTTCTTCAGTCTGTTGATATAACCCCTAGAAGATGTGATGTAGCTGAAAGCAGAGGGTAGAAACACTTATTGTGATTTTTAAGCATCTTCTCAGAGGGAAGCAACTGAAGGCAGCAGTATTTTATCTCCTCACAAGACTGAATTAAATCCCAGTGAATTGTGGCATGTTTAATAGGTATTTAACATTAAACATTATAACCTTCTTAAAAATGTGGATAATAATACCCATCTCGTAGTGTGGGTTAGAAAAATAAATGGTATCGGAGCCCAGCACCTGGCATAGAGTGGCTTCTCAATAACTCATAACCTTTACTTTTATCTTCAAATCCTAATGAAGCTTGTGTTTTCTATTCTCAAAGCTTCTCAACAAAGTTTCTTGGGGCGAAAAAAAAAGTAAAATGTATTTTAAATAGCTAATATGTTAAACCAATAAATGTGGTGCCTTCTAGTGTACAGACTAATGCCTAATGAACTTTAGAAAATTGTTGTATTAGAAGCTTTAGGTAGCAGAGAGGATACCATCAGATGAATTAACATGAATAGGAGCAAGGAATAGAATTATGGTAGCCAACAGAAGGATACTAGGAGTGGACAGGGAGTTTTCTCAACAATAGATGTCATGGTGAGAAAGGAAGGTCATTCACCAAGAAGATCCAGGTGCTACGAGAAGGCAAAAATGTGCTCCTGGGATATTTGTTGTTGCTGTTGTCGTTTGTTTGTTGTTTCCCCTCAGCGTCCAATACAGCAGACAAACCTATAGACTTAGATGTAGCTCCTCAAACTACTGAGCAGAAGACAGGACTTGGATAAAATGTGCCTGATCAGTTATAGTTCAAAAATTTGGAAGGTTGCTAAACTACATTGTTGAGCCATCAATCACTGTTCATTAGGAAATAAAATAGATTAAAAACTCTCATTTTTCATTATGGTGAAGTAATCCTATAATTTGACGTAACTAAGTGTCAGACATAAGCCAAATGTCCTCATCATTATTCTTCCCCCTGCCTTCCAATGACCCTGCACCAACACTCGAGCCTCTCTCTCAGCCAGTCATCTGAATTAGAAATGTGAAGTCCCATCAATCCTTCCTTTCCCTCATCGACCCGCATCCCATCAGGTGTTCCTTAATCTCACTGACGTTTCCACCCCATTGCCACTGCCTTAGTTCATAATTTCTGTTCTCGACATTTTCAACAGGCTTTTCCTTGGGATGGCCATTTTCAGCTTCTGTCTCTCTAATCCCCCCATCACTCTGAAGAGTCCTCTTTCTGAAACCTGAATCAGCCATGCAACTCTTCTGCTTGAAGCTCTTCCACTGCACCCAATGACAATTTACAATCTGAAAGCCTTAGCTATGTCACGTGACTACTTTTCCAGCGTCATATAAGGCCACTCACCCATTTTGCTGCCTATTTCTAGCCACATGGAATTGTCTATCTCCGTCCAGCCATGATTTCTCAGGCTTCTCCATCTCTGCATGTGTTGTATCCTCCTCCCGGAATTCCTATGTTCAATTTCCTATGCTTAGGAAACATATTTAAAAAAAAATCAGCTTGTTTAATATCTTACCTTTTTGTAAATTCTTGAATGTCATCCCCTGCCACCACCACTAACTCTCTCTTCCCTCATTAAAATGTAATCCCCCCTTCCTTCAGGCCACACAGCATAGTGATGAGGTAGTCAAACAGGCTCACTTCCTGCCTGAGTCACCCCCTCTCATGATTTCAGGCAGGCAAGTCAAACTCTCTATCTCCAGTTAACCCTCAGGAAAACTAGAATGATCTTGTAACTTACCATCCTAGGCTGTTGTGAGCATTTGCTGAGATTGTATTTGTAAATATTTAGTTCAGGTGTGTGGCACAGCTGACGTGCCTAATAAATGATTGCTCTTTTTATTGTGATTACCATCAGCTTAGATCCCTGGGATAAATGGTGGTAAGCACTCAAAGCTAATGACTTGTTTACGTGACATTTCTTTTATAAGACTTCAAGTTCCTTGAGGGAAGAGAAGCACAGTTTATCCATTTCTTCATTCCTGTACTCCTGGTCTCGGCACCAGTCTAGGACACCATGCTTTTTGAATGCATGAATAAATTTCTCTAAAATAAGACTTTTTTTTTTTCTTATGATACTCTCCTTTATTGACATTCACATCCCTTGTGAGACAGTATTTCAGGCAGCGGTATTTTAAGAAAACACAACTGTGCTGTACTTCGAAAAGACATTTCTTGGATGCCACGTTAAAGTGAGAATCTCTCAAGAAACAGTTTCTACACAGCAGGTTGTTAGATTAAACGGGGATGCCCTTGGTTCAAAGGCCTAGGCAGAAGCCAGTTTATTGCCTGCTAATCTCTTCAATGTGTGTACCATCCTACCCATTACCCACAGGTGTCTCCAAATACAATAAAACCCAATTACCTTGACAACATCTACTAGTAAAAAGAGAATGACTAGTAACTAACTTGTTTTATTTTTATACAGTGCTTTGGAAAAGACTCCTCGCTGTCTAGAAGCAAATCAATATCATACAACAGGGTTTTATAGGACATAAAACTTTGAAATGAAGAGCACTGGATAACCTAATTCACATTAGAAATAATTCTTTGGTGTTTTCTTTGTTGGAGTCGCTAAAATTAAATTATTCCACACAAGAATCATAAAAATGTTCCTACACTTGGACCCAGTAAGCTTGGTATGGAAATTATTAATATAATCAAATTAGGATGGTATTTATCTCATCGTTTTTGGCAAGATTATTAACTGAGAAGATATGTGTAATTTCATCTGAAGGCACCTATTATACTACTAGCACGTTAGGAGTCTTTTCGTGTTTCTGTGTTTCTTTTTTTTTTTGTCTTCTCTTCCTAAAGGACAGCTTATTGTCTATCTGAGCACAGTTTATTGGCCATTCATAGATGCTCAATATTTCCCCCCTGATTAAGATAATCAAATGTATCTACATGAAACTTTCCCATAGTCTCTTCCTTCAAGGAACTTGCAGTCTTAGAAATGGTGTGTGAACAAGTCACTATCTTATAGTAATAGCAATCATTTATTAGCATGCCTACATATATTTGTTATATATGTTACTTATATATAATTTATACATATTATAACTAATTAAAAGTATTTATATATTTTATATGTTACTTCCTATATATATATATATTATTAGTATACATCATTACTAATAATATGCATATGTGTATATATGGTACTCTTTATATATAATTTATATACATTTACTAATTTTATGTGTGTGTGTGTATATATATATATATCATTATACATACACATACACACACATACATTGGTGGTTAGGTCCATTGAGAGAATATACATATAGTCTCCAAAATTGTAAAATATTTCAACAGATCAAGTAACCAGGTTGGGTTTTTTTCTCTTTCAATGGATTTAAGATTTGGCATTGTAATTATATTTTGAATGAAACTTTCCAGATTAAAGACTATCCCTGTTTAACAAGCAAAGTTCCGATACAGTACACACTTCATCATCATTGTCAAACATCAAATTACATTAAATCCCAGCTAATCTTCCATGACCTTGCCTACCACATTGTTAGTGATCACAAAGTACACAGATATAGAGCATTTCTTTTAAAATATAGATAACACATATTAATAAAGAGTAGTGGCAGGCCACTGCTTTTTCAGATGTTGCCAACTGAAGACTTACTGGTGATTGCTTTCTCACAAAGGCACTGGAGGTGAATCCCCAGTAGTAAACACTCGGATATTGGGAATGTATTTAGTTAGCTGCACATTTTCCAAATAGAATTATGCTTTACGATCATTCTTATTATAGTAATCGGAACACTAATATTACTTAATGGGTGACCTGAGAGATGGAAATGTGTCAATCAAAGGGTTTGAAATGCTTTAAAATTTTTTAGTCTGTTAAAGGGGAAAGACAGTAAGCACTAAATCATGGAGCTTTCTAATTTAGTTTACTGATGCCCCTACGAGGTAATAATTATCATCATTTTACGACTAAAAAAATGAAAGCACATAATGAACCAAAAATAACACTTCCTTTGTCTTGATTGCAAAACCTGTGTTTGAAATGGGGTTATGGGGATAGGAAACTCACATTTACTGAGCACTTATTATTTAGAAGATGCCATAGTACTTTTCTCATCCTTTTTTTTTCTTTAAATTCTTTTTTTGTTTTTTTCAGGAAGATTGACTCTGTGCTAACGTCTGTTCCGAATCTTCATCTTTTTCTTTTTTTTTCTCCCCAAATCCCCAGTACATAGTTGTATATCATAGTTGTAGAGTTGTAGCTCTTCTATATGGGACACCACCTCAGCATGGCTTGATGAGCGGTGAGTAGGTCCGGGCTGGTGATCTGAACCAGCGAACACTGGGCCGCTGAAGTGGACTGCGCAAACTTAACTGCTACCCACCGGGCTGGCCCCTATAGTTTTTTTTTCTTTTTCTTTTTTCTTTTTTAATGTTGGTAGGTATTTGTGCTCATTTCATAGCTGAAAACTCTGAGGGCTGAGATGAGGTGAGGTAAATTGCCAGAGTCTCATGGCAAATGAATGACAGAGCCTAGGTCTGCAGCCTTCTGTATTTATTGAAACTTTTTTTAATGACATATCAGAATTTTGAAGTCTAGAACAAGATCTTTACTCAAATGTTTGATATGCATTGACAACTCTAATAATCCAGATGATTTTAATCTACACACATGCCCTCAAAATTTGGACTCCCTTTTTCCAGTTTTTGTAGAACAACTGAATAAGGCAAATATACTCGAACATCAGACTTTCCATTTACTAATTAGCAATGATATCAGCTACTATTTACGGACATTTTATTATGTGTCAGCCATTATACAAAGCATTATATATATATTATTTCATTCATTCAAGGCATGAGAAGGGTTTGACCTGCTGTTACTGGCATTGAAGGGAAGAAGGCCAGAAACCAAGCTCTCAATCACAGCAGTGAACTACACACTGTCTAACTACGTTAAGACTTCTTATAAATCATATGATTAAAAAGTGTGTTAGCAGCTTCCAAATATAACATATTTCAAGATTTCCAAATATAAAGGTTTTAAGTTATTATTATGAATAAGAGACTTTGCAACAACAAAAATGTATAATTCTATTTTGAACATTAATTCCATTTGAATACAACTATTTTGATGTAAAAATAAAAGGAAACTCTTCTAGGGTCATGTTTATTCTCTAAACCACAGACTCAAATAGTTAATTTTTTTTCGTTCTTCTTAACAGTTCTGTTAATAAAATTTTATCCACAGATGGTACACTTGAATTTTCATTCTGAGAGATACAGAGGGAGAGATATTGGTGCAAATTGGAAATGGAATGAAACAGGATATTTATACTGGTTTTAAATATTTCATCATTCATCATGTGTCATTTTTAACCAACTGATGAAAGGTAAAGATGTCAGAATTTTTCATTTCACAAAACAATGTGCAGTGTTTTGCTGCACTAGGAATTGTTAGTTGTCTAAATTCTAAATACTCTGCTTCATTCCATTTCCAATTTATGTTCATGTCTTCCCCATGGCATCTCATAAGGTACAAATCGATATACAGCATTTTTTTTGTTAGTAATAACTTCAATGCTAAGTAGGACGTGGCAAGGATGCACCATCTGCTGAAACTTACAATACATTCTCTGTTTCCTGCATGTCAAACTGACGAATAAGACAACAAGACTTATTTGTAATCGTTGGTAAGAGATGACAGATGATAAATAAAAAGGAAATATATTTGATCATTAAACAAACATTAATTCAAAAGGAAATTAAATGTTTATTTTGGGAGAAAAGAGCTTAGATTCTCTCCATCATTTGCCAATGTCCCCATCTAACCTAAATGAACTATAGTAGCTTCTCTAAAATAACATATGCATATGTAGCCTGTTATATATATTTTTAAAATTTATATATTTAACATATTAATATATATTATATGTTTTTAAAAATAATTCTGGCTCATGCTGTTATACCAGCTGTGAATACACTTGTAGATTAAATCATTTATTCCTAGTTATTTGTTTCCTCTATTAGAATTATACATTCTCTTTCTTTGTTGCGGACTTTTCAATATCATCCAGCAGAAGGGAATGAATTTACTTTACAATCTTATTGACAGTAGATTGTACATATGACTTACTATGGATGATGAACTCTCGGAGGAAGTGACACTATGCCATTTCTAGGCTCCCACTTCAGGCCTAAGAGACACCGTGGTATTTTGCCCACTCTTTGGTCCTTCTGCTCATGTTAAGAGAAGTGCTTCTCCTATGTAGTTGAGCCCCTCAGCATAGGTCCCAGAATGAATACTTGGATGAAATTTAACCACAATGCACAGTGAAGAGCCCAGCTCTGATGGCCCTGGAGCTTGAAGCTAAGCCACTTAGCCAGGCCCAGCCAGGATCAGAACACCCCACAGCCAATGTGAAGATGTGTAGGTAAGTCCAGCTGAGGTCATCAGAGTTGGCCCAGCCTAACCACATACATGCGAAGTAATAAATGTTTAGTGCTGTGTGCCATGGAGATCTTGTGGTTGTTATGTTATGCTGCAGTACTGCAGAAAGTAGCTAACAGATATGCTTTCCCATTTGTATATTTGAGTAAACTGTTGTTTAATCTGCCAAAGTTGCACCTAAATTTTCACCTGCTTTGTAAGGCACTAATCTCTTTATTTACTCCTTCTCCATTCCAAGCACAGTTCTCTTGAGTTTGCCCATATGTCCTTGACAATATCCATTACATTTTGCATTTTACTGAAGTGTCTTGTCTGTGAATTTGTCTCTCAATAGATGATAAGTTACTGAAAGGGAAGGACTGTGCCTTGTACATCTTTGGGGCTGCTACCTATCAGAATGCCTCACGTGTAGCTGGTGTTAAATACACTTTTCTGAATGATAGAATGAATAGCTAGACCAACATATCTTCCATTCATTCGATGTGATTTTTCCATCTGGGTATTCAATGTGCTGTGTACTGCTTGGCAAGATTTCTAGTTAGAGGGAAAATGAGAATATCTATTCAAAAATAGGTAGTAACAGTTTCTTATCATCAATGGAAGCGTGATTTAGAGTATTCTCTTAGTTAAATTCCAGAATAAATCTCCCTTTCCTTTCTTTTTTTGCTCCAACATAATGGAGTGAGATGAAATGCCTTCCTTCTTAATGACGTGTAATGTACTGGTGTTTCAAAAATTACATATTCTGAGATTTCACTCGTTTTGCATTTTTAGCATTAGGAGTTTGAATCTCAATCTAGGGTTGGAAAAACTGATGATTGGCGGTTGTTTTCTATACATGCTAGGAATATTAGGTAACCAACTGAAAGAGATCGAATCATCTGAATTTTGACTAACAGAGTTGTGAAGGAAAACTAGTAGAGCTGTGGTTTTCTCTCAATGCAGCACCTGACCAAAAATTTCTGGCTGAATTTGAGCCAGGGTACATCTGACTCAAAGTAGAGACTGTAAAGTGTTGCAGATACCATGTCAAATTGTTGCTGGAAGCTTTGGAAAACTAGACATATGATTTCTAGGTTAAAATTTAGTTTTATTAAGTTATGATCAAAGAGTGATATTTGTAGTTTTGTGGAAATCACTGATTGTTTTGTATCTTATAATACATTTAATTTTTGTGATTATTCCATACATGCTTGAGAAGTCATATTCTTGATTACTAGAGTATAAAGATTGATATATCCATATTGATTGTGTTGTATGAGTTATCTATACTTTTGCTTTATTTTTTTGTTTATTTGATATATCTTATGCTGAGAAAAGTTTATTTGTCTCCTATTATTAAGTGCTTTACTATCTATGATTCCTTGTAATTCTTGTAGTTCTGCTATATAAAGGTGATTGCTGTGTCTTACGATGCATAGATGTTTATAATTATTCATTGTGAATTGTGATGTTTTGCATCAAATTATGATCTTTGCCATGTATAATGGGTTTAGGTTTGTATTCTGCTTTGACTGATGGTGTCACTATGCCTTCTATTTTTACTGTTTTTTGTTTGTTTATTTCTTGCCTGGTATATCTTAACTCAACCCTTTCTTCCTAGGCTTTTTCAATCCTAGTATTTATTTTGTTTTAAGTATGCCTTTTGTAAACACCGTATCCTTGGGTCTTTGTGAGTCAGATTGAAATCTACTTTTTTTTAAAAGGTGAGTTACACTCATTCGCATTTATTGATAAGACTGATGGAGTCGGTCTCAACTCTGTCATATTATTTTATCTTATAATTAGGACTCATACCTCTATTTCATATTTCTTTTTCTACATGATGTATTTTCTTTGCTCTTTAAGTTTTTAACTTATTGTCGTATTTAGGAAGCTTTGTAGTTTTGTTTTAGTAGACATCATTTTGCTTACACCTTTTTAAATGCCTTTATTCCAAGTTTTCCTATTTAAAGTATTTCTATTTGGTTTCTCACTTATTAATGACATCCTTTAACTCACACTCATTTCTTATAAGACAATCAGTTTATTCTACTTTCTTTTGGCTGAGGAAGATTGGCTCTGAGCTAACAACTGTGTCAATTTTCTTCTATTTTGTATGTGGGACGCCACCACAGCATGGCTTGATGAGTGGTGCATCGGTGCGTGCCCAGGATTCGCACCTGCGAACCCTGGGCCTCTGAAGTGGAGCACGCGAACTTAACCACTATGCCACTGGGCCGGCCCATTCTTCACTTTTCTCTTTCTATTTTTTAGTGGAATTATTTCTACTTGTCAGAACACATAATGGATAACTTATACATTATAGAGCATATTATTTTTCCAACCCCAAGCCCACCTTAGTTTTAGTCTTATAAATGCAATATCTAATACTAAATATAATACTAATTAATATATGAATATATTAAACGTTCCTCATTAATCCTTTACTTAATTTCCCCGACATCTTTTGGTTGGATAAAGTTCACATTCTAGTAGAATTCTCAAGAAGGACCCATGGTTTCAGAATTCTCTGAACTCTCTTTTTCAATAGTCTTAATATTTGAAGGACAGCTTTGTTGATAATAACTGAAGGAAAAAGAGAATTAAAATGTCTCTGAACCCAATTCCAGTGTGTGTGGGTGGGAGTTTTCTCCATACCACTAACAAGCAATTCTTTGACACCAGTTGGGTGTCCTACAATTCAACTCAATTTTGACACTATCTACCTGGAGACAGCATCAGATCCCACAAGTTAAGGGCTCAGTCCCACAAGACTGCTTCTCACTTCAGGTGCCAATTGCAAGCCCACGTGGTTACCTGTACTTCTGACTGACTGGCTATAAATCAGAAGTTTGAACGACCACCTCCTTGGGTTTGATTAATTTGCTAGAGCAGCTTACAGAACTCAGGAAACTAGTTTACTCACTTGATTATTGATTTATTACAAAGAATATTAAAGAATATGAATCAACGATCACATGAAGAGATACATAGAGTGAGGTTCCAAGCAAACAAACTTCTGTCCTCATGGAATTTAGGGCCCAGCATGGTAGCACATGGAAGCATTCTGGTTTCCCAACCTAGAAGCTCTCCAAACTCCCTCCTTTTGGGTTTTTACGGATGCTTCATTATATAGGCATGATAGATTAAATCACCAGCCATTGGTGATTGATTCAACTTCTAGCCCTTCTCTCCTCTCCAGAAATCAGGGGGTAGGACTAAAATTTCCAACCTTCTATTCATGGCTGGTTTCCCTGGCAACTAGCCCCCATCCTTAGGTGCTTTCCAAAAGTCACTATGTTGACATAAACCCAGCTGTGATGGAAAGGGTCTTGTTATGACCCTAAGTGATTTCAGCAATTGAGGACAAGAGACCTAATATTATAACAAAAGATGCTCCCATTGTTCTTACTGCTCAGGAAACCTGTGAACTACAAAGACCAAATATACATGAGAAATATACTTTGGTCATTTGCCTGACCAAATACATATACTTCTTATAAATCACAAAATCACAAGCATAAATCAAGCTTCGTTTCCTGCTTTTTTCCCTTCAATTTATTGAAAATGCTTCTCCATATTGCATGTTTTGTGTGTGATTTTGGATAAGCCTAAAGCCAGTCTAATTCTTTTTCTCTTGTGAGATATTTTATCCTTTTGCTGGAAGTTCTAAGGATAGTGTTTAAATCTTTACAGACTAGAATTTTTACCAGTATGTATCACGGAATTGATCACTGAAGGTCATTTTTCCCAAGTACCTGGTAGGCTCTTTAAATATATTGATACAGATTTTCTGTTATTTTTGGAAAGTGTTCTTGTACAACAGTAATATGAATTTTGTTCCATTATCTTAGCTTCCTCAGGGACTCCAGTTATACAGAAAATATTTTTCTTTATTTGTCTTCAATTTCGACCATTTCTTCTCACATGTTTTTTACTTATTCAACTTATTTTCATTGCATTGATTTTTCTGTTTTCTTCAGTGACTTTTTAATGTTTTCTTTCAAATATCTCTTTCCTTGTGCACTTTGTAATTCAGTCATAATTTCTGACATGACTTTGTATTTTTCTTCTATTTCTTTTCAGAGAGTATTAATTCGTGTTTTATTTCTTCTCTTTTTGTGTCTACTCCTATTTTTACATTTTAAATTTCTGATTCAAATTGTTTTCTCTTATCCCTAAGTGCCTGAGTACACTTAATTCAGTTTTGAATGTTGCATCATATAGGTTTTTGTTTTTTGAGAAACACACACACACACACACACTAGATGAAAACTGAAGACCATTTATGTCTCTGTAACTGCACGGTCAGAACTTCCTGTGTGTCATGGATTATAAGATTCCTAGTCCAACAGTGACCTCTTCTGTCAGAGTAGTGAAGTATGTCTCTCCCCTCTCACCCCCCTCCTTTTTCCTTGAGGGGCTGGAGAAGAAGTTGAGTGATCTTTGATATCTTTTACTTTATTTTATCTTGCAGACTCTTGAATTTTCTCCTCTTGCTTTTTTTCCCTCTTTCTCATGCGATTTTCAAAAGGTGTCTCTCCTCTCTCCCCACACAAATATTTTTAGCCTTTTTGCTGCTTTGATCTACCTGGAAGCTTTGGGGATCTTCAAACAGAGGTTAGTCTTTCTCTTTCTGATATGGATTTAGAAAAATAAAAAGACCCAAACATAGCTCCTCTACTCTCTCTTCAATAGGATTTTCCCCAGGCCTCACTCGGATTTCCAAATTCTTGTGGCAAGAAGCACGGAGAAATCTGGGTAGAATTTGGTGTTTATTTTTCTACTTTCAGGGATTTTAATTTTAGTTGTTCACAATCTTCTTGTTAGGCCAACAGCTTGAGTTTCTATCATTTTATTTGTTTTTGTTGTCCTTTGTTGTTCATTTTGTTGAGGAGGTTGGGGGTATCAACTTTACATACCTGACATTGCCTTGGCTACCCAAAATTATCTGCCTAATAGTTTTTTGTGGGCATTGGACATTGTGAATATCACACTGGTGAGTATCTGGATTTTGTTGTTTTCTTTTAAAAATGTTGAATTTTGCTTTGTTTGGCAGCTAAGTTACTTGTGGATCAGTTTGAGACTTCCCAGGCATGCTTGTTTTTAGACTTTGTTAGTGTCGGTTGACAGTAGTTATTATTCTAGGTACAGTTTTCCTTACTACTAAGATGTGACCTATCTGTTACCTACTGGTTATTCTGGGTGTTCAATGAGCAACCTCCACTCTGGTTGGTCAGAACTCAAAAGAGAGACAGCTTTATGTGAACTCTAGTAATTGTTTATCTTTCAGCTCCCTGGTAGCATAACTTTGTTTGGGTTTATGGAATTACCCCCTACACATGTGCAGCTTTGTATTCAATAACAGACTAATGGGACCTCTTGCAGATCTGGAGCTCTTTCTCTGCGTATCTTCATCCTTTCCAGTACTCTGAATTTAGTAGCTACCTTGGACTCCCTTAACTCTGTGATATCTGCTTCCTAATCTCAAGAATATTGCATTTCTGGAGTTCCTCCTTCCTGTACCAAGTCTAGAAAGTTCCTCCAGGTGGAAAGCTAGGGAAATCTTAAGGTTTACCTCATTTATTTCCTTTCTCTCACGTGTCATAATCCTATGTTTCCTGCTGTACAATGTCTGACTGAACTGTTTTTGCTCATAACACGTCTGACAACAAATGTGTGGGGTTTTTTTCCCCACACCAACCAATTCTCCAACTCTCTGGACACGAACTGGATGTCATACAATTCATTTCAATTCTGACACTAACTACTTGGAGTTAGCACAGTCCCCACAAGTCAAGGGTTCAATCCCACAAGACTGCCCCCGCTTTAGACATCAGTTGCAAGTCCCAAGTTCCACCTGTACTGACCAACCAGATATAAAGCAAGTGTTCCCATGACTCTTTCCTCAGGTTTGCTAATTTGCTAAAATGGCTCACAGAACTCCAGAAAGCCCTTAGCTTACTATTACTAGTTTATTATGAAGGATGCAACTCAGGAAAGCCAAATGCAAGAGATGCATAGAGCAAGGTATGGGGGGAGGCTCACAGAGCCTCCATGCCCTTTTTGAGAGCACTGTCCTTTCAGCACATCCAGCAAGCTGGAATTCTGGAGGTTGCTGGAGCTCAGCAACCCAGAAGCTCTCTGAACCTGTCATTTAGGGGTTTTTATGGAAATTTCAGTAGGTAGACATGATTGATTAAATCATTGGCTGCTGGTGATTAACTCAATCTCCAGCCTCCCACCACCTTCTCTCCCTGGAGGTCAGGGAGTAGTGCTGAAAATTCCAACCCTGTAATCATGCCTTGGTCTTTATGGCAACCCTCATCCTGAAGCTACCTTGGGGCCTGTCAAGAGTGTCCTGATTAGAACAAAAGATGCTCCTATCACTCGAGACATTCCACGAGTTTTAGGAGCTGTGTGCCAGGAACCAAGGACAAAGACCCAAGGTATATTTATCACACTGACAGAAGTTGTTTTATAAATTTTGTCTAATTTCCTAGTTATTTACATCAAGATCTGAATCAGTTACTCCATTACAAGTGAAAGTGGAAAATTTGGGCTTCATTAATTTTTAAAAGCTTTATAGGTGATACTAAAGTGCAACTAACTTTGAGAACCACCACTTTAGTTTCATAAGGAGTGATAAGATGAAAGAACATAATGATTATCTTGATAATTAAGAATGCTATAAATAGCTAGTAGTCATTGAGTGTTTATTGTACTGTAACTGTTCTAAGCACTTTGAAATATGAATTAATCAATATTAGTCTTTCAGGTCCCCTTTCGTGAAACACAATTCAATCTAGTTCAAGTGAAAAAGAAAGCTAGGCAATTAGGGAAGTGTATTGGGGAAGTACATAAGGTATCCTCAGGGACCACAACCAGAGAATCAAAGTGGATGCCAGGACATATATTCTCCCTTCTCTCTTCTCCCTCCTCTCTCTGCCTTTCACACACACACACACGCACACACACACACACACACACACACACCTGTGTATCTGTTAGCCTGCTTTTGGTTGCAAGTAAGAGAAATCTTGAATCAACTCACTAAATAATGATGACATGTATCAACTAACATAGTAGGAACTCCAATGGTAGAAAAAGTCTCCAGAATGTTTGATTCAGGTACTCAACTATGTTACCAAGAACCTTAGTTTTTTGGGTGTTTTTTTCTGTCTGCTCTGACAACTTCAACATTTGTTTCATATTTAGTATGGTTTGTTGATAACTGCAGATGTTTCATGAAGTATATGTAAACACAGCAACACACAGAGGATGAAAAAGATCGCCCCTTCCTAATAAAGAAACGTTCCTCAGTAGAACACTTTTTATAATTCTTTGGTCAGAATGGGACATATGCCCACCTAAGAATCAATTACTGGCCTGAGTTGAGGTGAATAACCTCCCAGCCACTTCAGGTGGACCACTTTTGAAGAAAAGTGCAGGTGTGTGCTAGGAGCAATCAGCACTGCAGCATGGGGATGGGTTCATTGCCATAGAAGAGGGGGTTGGGCAGAACACCAACAGCATGCTACCCGCTATAATGCCCCTTGCACAAATGGTGCATTTAGGGTTCACCGTGTTTAACTAATCTGCTCAAAATAATACAGGTAGGGGTTGGAGGAGGTAAAATTGGAGGCTACGACAGTCTGATTCCAAAATGGATGCTTTTAATCAATATTCAATAAAATGGCTTTAACGATAAAATATTTATGAACTTATAATAGTATCAATGATAATTCAGCTCAACTCATTTCACAGATGCCTTTAATTAGCAATGATTATTTGCATTTCTCTTCTGTTTATTTGTGCATATGGGTGCCAGAATCCTGGGAAGGCATATCCTGTGCCTTCTCTCATATTTGGAACCCATTGGGTAACTTGAAGGAGTCTGAGCGGCATCGTTCTGTCTGTTCAAGCGATAATTTGAGAAGAAAGGCACTCTCCTTGAAGTGCAGAGAGTCGGTTCTCTCTCTGCACCTTAGAGGCAAGTCCAAGGGTCAGAATTAAGTGACAGCAAAAGGAAAAGGTCACATGTATCACAGCTATAAGAAACATTTATGGCGAAGTCAGCTCTCCACAGTTAGACTGCTCTTTGATGTTGGCAAAAGTTTCCAAGTGGGAGAGGCAGAGGGAAAAGGGCAGGGGAACGAAGGGGTGGTTTCAATTTCCAGGTCTAAGTAAAGAAGTGAACAGTACATCCATCCAATACCTAATATGGGCTTCTCCTCCTAGGAGCTGGAAATGTGTTGTTTATTAAAGTGTGCATAAGCAGCTGAGTTAAAGCCTCCAAAATAAACTGGAAGGAATACAGGAAGGGAAGCTGACTCACTGGAAGCTCTGTAAGCCCTCCCAGAAAGCCAAGTTGCAGCAAGAACCCAGGCAGAGCTGAAGGGAGTTTCCCAGGGATTATTTGTTGAATTGCTTTCTTTAGGGGATGCTGTAGCCCATGGCCCAGTTAAGGGCCAAGGTACTCACTCCCCCAGGTGCTGAAAACTGGAGTGTGGGCTGCTGGTGGCCCCCAACTGAGTCCCCCACCAGGAATTAACCTTGACCATGCCCAATGCTTCCTCTCTTGGGATAACTTGAAATCCCAAGAGCGATCTGTGTAGGCGTACAGATACCCAGCCAACATGCCGCAATTTGGGAAAACTCTGAAGGGCCAGCTCACCCTCAGAGCTCATTTTAGGACCAGCTGAGGCCTCTGCGGTGACTGCATCATAGTTCAACCTCCCTCTCCCTCGTGCTGCTGCCTTCGCGTCTTCACCGTTGTTTGCCCCAAAGCAACTCACCAATAAATTCACTGCATGCAAAACTCCTTCCTAAAGTTTATTTCCTTTGCAATCTCACCTGAGAAACTTGATCCAGAGTGAAACTCACTTCTTAGAGTAACCATTTGCCTGGGACTGAGAGTTCTCCTTAGATACCAGCCTTTCAGTGCTTAAAAAGGAAGAGTACCAGGCAAACCAGGTTGGTTATTCATGGTACCTTGATGATACACTTCTTATAGTCTTGGAAATTCCATCCACAGATGGGGCAAGGATTTCCTGGACATTCTACCACCATGTGCATTGAAGTCTTTATCTTCAGCTTTGGTGAGTGGGAGTCAATGGGCCCATATGTTACTTCCATCCCTACCATTATGGCTAAATTCATAAGACCATTATTCTAGGACTGGGAAGGTCTACGATAGAGACAGGCCAAGGTCAACTGGGTGAGTCATGCTGTCTACTTTGTTGTTTAGTGCCTCTTCCATGGTAGTTTCTGTTTCCTATTGCTACTGTAACAAATCGCCACAAGCTTAGTGTCTTAAAACAACACAAATTTATTATTTTACAGTTTGGAAGTCAGAAGTCTGAAATGGGTATGATAGGACTAAAGTCAATGTGTCAGCAGGGTTCCCTCTGGAAGATTTAGGAGAGAATTTGTTTCCCAGCCCTTTCTAGCTTCTAGAAGCTACCAGCATTTTTTGACTCAAGACCACCTGCTAGCAATCACATTACCCCAATTTCTGCTTCATTTATCACATCTTCTTTGACTGTGACTCTCCTGCCTCACTCTCTCACTTATAAGGAGCCTTGTGATTATATTGGGCCAACCCAGACAAACCGGAATAATCTCCCCATCTCAAGATCCTTAGCTTAATCACATCTGCAATGTCCCTCTTGCCATGTAGGGTAATATATTCACAAACTCCAGTTATCAGGATGTAAATATCTTGGGGCAGGAGGGCATTATTCTGCCTACCAGAAAGGTGGATGCATTCTATTGGGCTCTAGCATGTGGTACAAAGATACTCACAGTTGTGCTCACTTCCATAAATCCATCTATATGTCTATGTGCTGGATCTCTTTATCTTTGATTTTCCATTTATTTTCTTTCCAGGCCCCTAACCATTGCCCTACATGAAAGCTAATCTATTGGCAGGGTTAATTTTCACTGCTCTCTTTCAAGGATATATCCATTGGTGTTTTAGTGCAACACACACACACATACACACACACATTGAGCCAAGCCATCTGTGACTCAACCCTAATTAGTGGTCTAGTGTCAGAGTGGAAGTAGGGGAGGATTCTTAAGTGTATGTGTATTTTCTTGCAAGACAAGTGTTCTGAATCATCTTTAAGTAAAGAGGAAGAAGCACTAGACTTTGACAGTAAGAAATGGGTCACTTCTTATAAAAAAATGGCCCAGAGATTTCAGAGAGATCTGGGACTGAAGATTTTATATGGATGACTCAGAAAACCACATCTCATGTCTTTGGTTTTATTCCTTCCTAATTAGGGCCAGATGCTGGTATGGCTGAAATGGAGAATTCAACTTCCTCTGGAGTTGAGATATTTTTTATAAGTAACTTCAGATTTTTACTTCCTCAGAATTTAGGAAATAAAAGTCTCTTTACATGCTGCCGTGGGGGTTCTTTGACGATGAGATAACAGAAAAATTATATCTATTAGTATCTGCACCTGGTTCCTGGCACAGAGCTCCTAAAACCCTTGTAATCTCCTAAGTGATAAGAGCACTAGGAGTGTCTTTTGTTCTAAAGAGGTAACTCTAGCTGGACTCCTGGATGACTCTTGGATGGGGGGGTTTTCACTAGAAAAACCAAGCCATGCTTGGAATTTTCAGCCCCACCTCCCATTCTCCAGAGAGGAGAGAAGGGCTGGAAATGGAGTTAATAAAATTCCAATAGTATGCTGTTCAGAGAGCTTCCAGGTTGGTGAACACATCTGGGGAGGGTGTGGTACCCCAGTCCCACAAGCACAGGATCTTCTGCGCTCGGGACCCTCCCAGACCTCACCCTATGTATCTTTTCAGCTGGCTGTTCATCTGTATCCTTTATCATATCCTTTAATAAACTGGTAAATGTAAAGAAGTGTTTCCCTGAGTTTTGTGAGCAGTTTTAGCAACTAATCAAATCTAAAGAGGAGGAAGTCATGGGAACCTCCTATTTGTAGCCAAGTCAGACAGAAGTTGTGGGTACCTGGGAACCTACTATTCGTGATTGGCATCTGAACTGGGGGGCAGTCTCATGGGACTGAGCCCTTAACCTGCAGGATCTGACACTACCTCCAAGTAGATAGTGTCAGAGTGAGTTGAGTTAAATTGTAGGACACCCAAATGGTGTTACAGAGAATTGCTTCTTGTGAGAAAAAAAATCCACGCATCTGGTGTCAGAAGTGTTGTGATTGAGGTAGTAGTGTGACGGTAAAGGAGACAGACAGGAGGGAAGACTGGGTTTTTTCCCAATCTATTGGCTTTCATCCTTAGCCTTTAATCGTTGATTACTAACCTTTGGCCTATCACTATCTTATTCAGTGCATCATTTTTTCTAACAGTCATACATTCCTACAGTCTTTATATTTACCACTTTCCCCAAACTTTTTCAATTGCCCAGGTCTTTGTTCTTGCTAATCCTTCCCTTCCACTGGCATCACATCTCAGTTCATCACAGGTGAAAATTTTAACAATGGCTCCTCTACAGCAGGATAGTGGGTGGATTCTGTGCCGTGAAATGTGAATATTATTGATCTATATCACTTCTAGAGAGAAGTTGGGATCAACCTTTGCACAAGTCTCTTCTCTTTCTCTTCTTCTGCCTTAGTAACTGAGAAGGGGCTAATGTAACAGATAGTGCACCTATAACATGGCATAGCCTCTCCCAGTCAGAGTCGCTGGGTGACAGTATTGAGCAGAGCCCCATGCTGGCATGCACAGAACGTTTAAAGTGAGTGAGAAATAAATTTTGCTGTGCTGTGCAAATAAGATTTAGGTGTTGTTAGGAGCATAACATAGGCTATCCAGTTTATTACAGGAAGTGTTTTAAAAAAGGTAAAAACAAACATGGGCAAGGAGCATTAACGTGTGGAAAAGAGCTGAGAAAGTACTATTTTGGTAAGAGCAGTTTAGCTGGAAGCAGTCTTTCTGAAATTGAGAGCAAGAGCCATAATAGCTGAAAAACCATAGAAATGAGTGATGTGAAAAGGAGGTCTATAGTAAAAAGGGCCTACTAGATAAAATCACTATTAAGTTTGAAAGATTGAATAAAGGAATCCATCTATCATCTGTCTGTCATCACCATTATCTACCTATCTATCATCTATCTATCTATCTATCTATCTATCTATCTATCTATCTATCTATCTATCTATCTACCTGTCTATCTATCTATCTATCTACCTATCTATCTATCTATCTCTCAAACCCAGATATGATACTGCCAATGGTAGTATCATTATTCTGTACTCACCATTTTCCCATAGAATTCTCTGTACCTGCTTCTTAAAAGTTTTAATGTGCTCTTAACAAAATTTCATGGCCTCAGAGGCTCAAATCCACCCCAAGAATGTTAAACAAGTCATGACAGTCATGGCTTCAAGAGAATCGTCTTACATAAAACACTTTACACTTATTCCTATATGAGTAATACCTTTCCAAAACAAGGAGTAAATCCAGAGGTTGTACCGCGGAGTGAACATGAGGAGTATCAGAAGGATTACCCAACCCAGCCACCATTATTGATGTTGCAGAATTAAAGTCATCAAGCTGTAGTCACATTTTTCAAGGACTTATAAAAACCTTTTAACTCCTGTCATGGTTCAAGTAGTTGGCAGGGCCTGAATTTGACTTTGATCTTCAGATTTGCAAAATCAAGGAATTCAAAGTAAATTTCAGCCAGCATCCCTTAGCCTCCTGTGGCTTTCCCCTCAGACTATAAATGGATCCTGGTTTTGAAAGTAAGCCCCGATTTCCTTAAAACATGTTCCAGTCTCTTGAAATTCACTAAGGGTATCTTTCGAATGAAGGCTGTGCTTTTCTCTGCACCTTCTTGTTGGAGCATCCTCTTTGTAAGCATTCCAATTCCCTTGTATGGGTTCATGCCACTCTTGCTGAGTACATGTCATGCCCATCATTACACATTTCAACCAGAGTCCCCAGATGAATTGCAGTCTGACTTTCCATTGGCCATATGTCAAAAGCAAGCTATTCAGGGTCAACTGCCTTGAAAAGATCTGCCAACTGGTCTACTGGCCTCCTTAACACTAGTGGAATTACAGGAATCAAAAGAAAGAATGAAGGTCAATATCGTGGGCTCCACTTTCTTTCGGGGCACTGCTTTTCACATCTGTCAGGGACTCTTTCATACCTTCCATTCTGAACGGACACTAACTAGAGAGAGATTTACAGTTTAATGTACTGACCACATCAGTCACTAGTTTCAAAATGCAAATCATTCAAATAATCTAAATACCAATCATTTTCTGTCACTACCATAAGTTTCTTTGGTTTTATTGAAGTGAGATAATTACTTCTTTATATTGGACATATACCTCTATGAATGCTACTAAAATACTACTGCATCTGCATTTCTGGCAAATATATAGCATTCTTACTTTATATTGAGCA
Source organism: Ceratotherium simum simum (assembly GCF_057802395.1). Classification (NCBI taxonomy): domain Eukaryota; kingdom Metazoa; phylum Chordata; class Mammalia; order Perissodactyla; family Rhinocerotidae; genus Ceratotherium; species Ceratotherium simum. The sequence continues at coordinate 24,386,711 of NC_141929.1, read as the reverse complement.
TGAATTCACCCCAAAATGCCCTTTGATATCTTTTATGAATGGCTATTCATCCACATCTGTCTCATCTCAAATAGATACATTTTTTTTTCTGAATATGAGTTTTAGGACTATACATTTATCTGTGTTAAATTTAATCACTTCAGCCTGTCAAGATATGATTTTTGTCACTTGGTATATTAACTATCCATTTCAACTTTGGTAACCTAAAAAATCTGATTTGTATTCTCATTCAAGTTATTCATCAAAATGTAGAATGAGAAAGATCGGAGAACAGAGTACTTGAGGCTTATCACTGGAAATGAGCTTAGAAGGGTGCTGGTGCACTAATAAGCATCCTTTGGATGTGTGGCTATATACCGAATATTTTTAAAACTTACTTTGTGTGGGCTCATCATAAAAGATTATTTTATGTTGCCCTCCCTCACAAAAATGCTATGAATTAAGTGTTGTTGCCTCTCATAATACCTGAAGAAACTGAGGCTCAAAGAAGTAAAGTCGCTTTTAGCAAGCTCACGTAACCAAAATAAGTTGAGAATCTATTTCTTCAGGTTTTTCTCCTCCTGCTCCGTGCACCTTATACTCCAGCCATATCTCATTGCTTATGGCCACTCTCCACTCCAGGAGTTTTGATAACTGTGCTTTGCACATATTGTTCCCATTTTCTGGAGTGCCTTGACCTCTCCATCATGTTTTTTTTCATCAACAATCTCTTACTCTGCCTTCAACACTGACTCGAAGTCTTTTCTCCATCCTCGTAATAGGAATGAATCCTATGGTGATGAAGATTAAGAAATATAATGGATATAACGCTCCAGCTACAATTTGATTAAATAACACATTATCACCACATTTTCTTTAATCCTTACAACCTTATTTGAGGCATATATTGTTACCCATTTTACATCTTTTTTTAAAAAAAGACATTGAATGAATTTCTTAAGACCACAAGAATAATAAGGGAGAGATAATTATTTCTTGGCAATTAGAGATAGTAAATTAAGAGCTACGATAGACCGCTGAAATAAAACATAACTCTTTACCATGTTTTACTGGGTTCTGTGTCAGCTGGCCCATGCCCACCTCTTCTAGCTGATCTCAGATCTACCTTTCCCCTTGTGCACAACACTATAGCCACTGGCCTTCCTACAATTCTGCAGATAAGCACAGCTTGTCCTCATGTCAGGGCTATTGCCCTTGCTGCTTCCTCAGTCTGATTGTTATGACTTCTTTTCATATGTGTCTGCTCAATTGTCAGCCTCCATGACCACTCAAGTTAAATTATTTCCTTAATTCTTAAATGGTAGTCCCATCACATCACTTTGTTTAATTTCCTTCACAGCAACCACGAATATCTCACTCATTTATGGGTATGCACTTTACTGTCTGTTTCCCCTTCAAACGTGAAAGATTTTTAAGGATAGGAACCTTGTCAATTTTATTTGCTGCCCTATCTCTAGGACATACATAGTACATAGTAGGTATTTAATGCATTTTTATTGAATGAACTAAGAATAGAGTATTAAAGTAGCATGGAGGGGGGCATCTAAATCTCACAGAGAGTAAAGGAAAGCTTTCTGGAAGAGGGGCATGATTATTAAAAGGTAAATAAGGAAGTAGTTAGTCCAAACCATGGAGGTGGATAATGCACCATGGGAGATTTCTAAACCAAGGGAGGTTTTGCCACCCACACCCCCTACTTCCTACTATGGAATATTTGGCCACATCTGGAAACCTTTTTGATTTGTGCAACTTGGGAGGTGTGCTACTGGCATCTAGTGGGTAGAGGCCAGGGATGCTGCTAAATATCCTATAATACGCACACACCCCATAACACCACATACCTACAGGAAAGAATGATTTACCCCAAAATGTCAATAGTGCCAAGGTTGAGAACCCCTGACATAGACTGGTGAACTTTCCTCAGCAATATTCTACCTCTCTAGTCTTCAACTATATTTCTTCTCCCAGCTCTCCTTGATTTCCCTGTATAGCTATGTCCACCCTTGGACACTTGAAGACTTCCAGAGAATTACTGAGCTCGAAAGCTTCCCATCTTCCTTGGAGAAGCTGCAGTCAAGATCAGCCTTGCCCTGGCCTGAGATTCTGTAGCTCAGAGCTAGAGAGGGCTGAGGTCTCAAGATTATATTATCAAGGAAGCAGGTCTGTCTGAGTGAGGCACCACAGGTACTAAAGAAAGAGTGTTAAAAGAGCACTCAGACCCAGGATGAGGCGGTTCAGAAGTATAGGCTGAGAAATCACTCGGACTCTGCTAAAGCTGATGCATACAATATACTTCATACTTCATCTCTCTGCTCATGTCCTCCCTGGTGAGTTCAACAACCCTGAAAAATTAGAATTGGCTCAATTCGACCAACTCAGCAGTGCATAACTACCAAGGGGCTTTTTTTCCTTTTTATTTGACTTGCAGGAAACCAGCTTCAATGAGATTTTATAGTCTCTTGAAGCCTGGGGACTTTCCCCCCATACTTTTGTCTTATAAAAACCTGATAAAAGTATGAAACAAAAATTGATGAATTTCAACCAATTTGAGCGTCTTCATTTACAGCAGCCTGGTAGAAGACGCTGGGCGCATTTCATTTCTAATGATTTAATTCTAATTAGTATTTATAGCTATAGTCTAATTCCAATAACACACTGTTAAATGAGTGCAGAAATGTATTTATTGATTCATGCATGAACAACACAACGTCATGCATTCAGATGTTACTGAGATAGCTAGATAGATATGTATTCACATATTTTCTACATTTTTCTTGCATTCTTTGATTACGATCCTTCTTTTTTTCTGTTTCATACTGTGATAATGAGTCTTCTAAATTGCTATTTGTAATAAATTTTGGGTGAGATTATTCACTTTTCTTTGTATTTTTTATTTTATGCTCTGAGTGTGGGACCCTACAGAGAGCTACAAATTGTGAGAAACAAACATTTCAGAGAAAACAGACCTCCAGAGCTTTGAAAAGAGCAAAGAATTGACAGTTGAAGGGCTTCAAGTATGCCAAGTGGCCATCATAACTCACTCCACATTTCAAAAAGGAAAAAACAAATCAGGATTTGGAGACTTTACAGAGGCTTTTGTTTGCTGAGAATGTTTTCATTGTGTTTGGGCTATAATTATTTTTAGGACTCATTTTAAGAGCAATTTACTTATCTCTCATTGAAATTTATAACTGATGATGAGAAAGACAATTTGAAGTTATCTGAGTTTTTAAATGAGGATTGGGGGAATTAAGCGAGCTATCTAATGTGATGAGGCTTGTCAGTAACAGAGGTGGGTGAGAACTCCTGTGTCCCAACACCTATTCCAAGGCATTTTGCACTATGCTACCCTTCTAAAGGTCATATTGTAAGAATAAAAAACTATTAGTAGCTCAAAAGCAAAACCATGTCATCGTTCTTGGAGACAGTTTCTTTGAGAGTCTGGCTTGATGTAGAATCTGGAGGTGTCAAAACTGAAAGGATCTTAGAGATACTTTTTTAAATTTTTTTATTCACCTATTTTTATCACCCAGTTTCCTCAATTAGAAAATGATGGCTGGGATGGGGAAAAGCATTCAAATGTCACAGGAATGCTCTTTTTCCATCTCAGAATTACTTGAATAGTATTGCGTCTTTTAAATTGGGGGAAAAAGAAACCCTTCAAATTATTATGTATGGTGAGCAAAAAAAGAAATCTATATGATAAGCAACAATGGATTATACTTGTTCATGAGTAAAGTATGGATGTTTGATCCAAGAGTTCCTTCTCTCTCATTAGTTTAGTGTACTTTCAACATAAAAAGCACTTGTTGCATTTGTGGCTTCTTTTTGTGCTAGAATTTATCTACAGCCTTATTACTGTAAGTTCAAAGTGCAGTGCAACTCTAAATTATGTTACTTAACTTGCTTTAAACAACGAGCAAACATAGTTTAAGACAGCTCATAAAGAGACATCTATATGTCTTATACAGATAGCTTAAATTATCTAGAGTGCAAAGAAACAGAAGGCAAAAGGAAAATAGAAGGCCTTTTGTAAAATCACTCTTCTGAGCATTGTACTTTGTCACCCCTTAATGCCTTTTATAATGCATTTAGTTTTTTCGTATAAGCTATCCAATGTATATTTCAAGCCATCTCATAATAAACCAACTTGCCAATCATTTGTTTTCTGAAATCTCAATTTTTTTTGCCACAAAGTTGACTCATGCTATTATTTGTATATTTTACTGAATTTTATATTTTACTGCATTTTAAATGCATTCTGACCCAGAAAATGCTTTAAAAAATTATATATCAGGGCTGACCTGGTGGAGTAGTGGTTAAGTTCACATGCTCCGCTTCCGGGGCCCAGAGTCTGCAGGTTCGGATCCTGGGTGTGGACCTACATACTGCTCATCAAGCCATGCTGTGGTGGTGTCCCACATACAAAATAGAGGAAGATTGGCAACAGATGTTAACTCAGGGCCAATCTTCCTCACCAAAAAAAGAAAAAATTATCTATCTACCAATCTAGCTATCATCTATCTATCCATCCTTCCTGGAAATGAAATTTCCCATAAAACTATAAACTGGTATTGTCCTCTCTTTTTTCTATTTTCCAATCTGACATGCATGGTGCTAGAAGTCATTTTATGCAGCACCTGAACACCTAAGGGGGATCTAACAGACTAATGGGCACCACATTAATCCACGATATTACACAGGTAAAATGAAGTGGTGCATTTGCTATTTATGCTTGAAATCTGTGTGTAAACAATCTGATGTAAGTGCAGGTGATTGATGAATAAAACATCACTGATCAAGCTGGCTGCAATGAAATTTTGGCTTAATCCTGCTGGTTTAATTTGGTTTGGTGGTTTTTTCTCCCTTCTTCTGATGTTTTCATCTGAGGTGGATAAATATACATTATGCATGGGAAAAAATGAGCTACATAAATTTAAATACCTGGAACAGATGAGAAGAGTTGTTCAGCTGCTTTCAGATATTATGCTCCTGTTAAGAAAAAACGTAAAAATAACTCCCCATCCCCACTCTAGAGGAAAAGTGTCATCGACTCTTTAAAACACAGGTCCATCTCAAAGGTGACATCTGTAGATGAATGCATTTCCTTCTTACTCATTCTCATTATCCTTGGAAAATTACACATGAGGTATTTTTAAATACATACAAGAGTTCGTACAACATTCTTTCAGGGAAAATAATCTTGAACAATGATTTCTGGTGCAGCAGAGAAAAGTGTAAATTTAAGTAAGTCAGGTGGCAGTGACAGCTGAACAAACTATCAAGTTAGTCATCTAACTCATGGTGTCTGTCTGTCATGATGGACAGTTTGGGCTTTTCCCTTGCATGATGAATAATTTGTATCTGAAGATAACGTACCTCTTCCTTATGTGGATGTCCTCTAAGGTCCATAGCTGGCTCTGTGGTATGAGGGGAAATATAAACCAAAGCAAGATAGTGACAGAGGAAAGATCCCTTCTATGCATCAAGTTCCTCGTGTGCACCATCACGTTTAATTTAGTAATAATAAATAAATATCAATGCCTTTCCCTTTCATTTTTCAAAAAAAAAAATTCAAGTAATTTAAAATTGGGGAAAAACAGGTGATCTGTCTCTTGCCTGTTCTCTAGTGCTACCCAACAGAATACTATGCATCTAGAAAACCAGGACCTGATAAAATAATCCAGAAGCACAAATGCAAGTTGATTTAATGTAACAGCAAATAAAGTCAACATTATTCATTGACTTAATATATCATAGCCTGTGCCATATAGAAAACGATGTATAGATTCACAATTTTAAAAACATATGTAAAGAAATTCTTACAAGACCTTAACTTAACCTAACTGCTTATTATATGTGAAATGTGATTTTTATCTGCTGTGCAAAGCTTCTAGAATTAGCCATTACTTCTGTTACTTTCACTATACCTAAGTAGTACTTTTTCCCTAAATATTCACTCAGTTTTATGTCTTTTTTTAATTAATTAAAAAAAATACCAGTTTTCTTTTTCTTAAGGTGTCCAATATTTTAACAATAAAATAATATTCAAATTGGAAACAAAGTGCTAAAAATATTGTAAAATTAAGTTTTAATAAGTGCACTTAGAATATTACAAAATTTTAAAAATTATGCTCCCACATTTTGTAAAAACTTAAAAAATGCTTATGTATAATATTATATGTAGTATAGATCTCAATATAATAAAATAATGTAATTATATAAATATATAAAATATATATGTGATATATAAATATATATTAGGAGAGAAAGGGAGAGAGAGAGGAAGAAAGACTGACAAAGAGAGGCAGAGCTGTAGACAAAATTTTTAAAAATCAAAATTTTTTTCTGCCTGACATTATGGAGCAATTATTATTTCAATGATTAAAGAAACACTAAAATTCAATTTTTGTAAATTTTAAACTTGTATGTAATATGGATTAGACATGTTTTTAGGTGATAAAATCTAGGCTATTTTCATTACTTTGATATTTTGCACAATGCTAGTCACATGTAACAGCCCAAATAGTGTTTATAATAATAAAGCAACTAAAATGTTTTCAGGAAAATTAGTATTTTTTTAAAGCATTAGGACTCCTCTAATGTTGAGTTTGTCTTCTTTTTTTTTTTTTTGAGGAAGATTGGCCCTGAGCTAACATCTGTTGCCAATCTTCCTCCTTTTTTCCCTTTTCCTCCTTATAGCCCCAGTAGATAATTGTATGGCATGGTTGTACCTCTTTCTAGTTGCTCAATGTGGGATGCCACATCAGCATGGCTTGATGAGTGCTGCGTAGGTCCATGCCCAGGATCCAAACCAGTGAACCAGGGGCAGCCAAAGCAGAGTGCGCGAATTTAACCGCTATGCCACCAGGATGGCCCGAAAATTAGTAATTTTAATAGCCAACATATACTGATGAGTTAATATGCCAGACATTGTGCTTTTGCATATATTACTTCATTTAATTTCCACAACCCTATGAAGTAGGTCCTATTAGGATTCTCATTTTGCATATATGACATCTAAAAAAGAGAAAGGCTAAGCAGCTTCACGAAGTTACACAGCTTTTAAATCCAGCCAGCCTTCAAACTAAGACAATCTCATTCCAGAATCCATGCTTTAAACACTCCTCAATATTACCTTCCCAAATACATTTGATTCTGCATCCCATCTCTTATTGATTGACAAGTGGGTGTCTGAAATAGTTTATTGAATATTCTAAAGCTCTCTTATAGGGATGTTTTGGGTTGAATGGTTTTTCCCCAAAAGATACATTGAAATCCTAATTCCCAGTATCTATGAATGTGATCTTATTTGGAAATAGGGTCTTTGCAGATGTTAAGATGAGGTCATTCTGGATTAGGGAGGACCAAATACAATGACTTGTGTCCTTATAGGAAGAGAGAGACTTGGAGACACAGAGGAGACACAGAGAAGAAGGCCATATAACAACAGAGACAGATTAGAGTGTTGCAAGCCAAAGAATACCAAAAATTGTTGACAACCACCAGAAGCTAAAGCTTAATGCGTTCAGAGAAAGCCATGCCCTGATGATACCTTGATTTCAGACTTCTAGCCTCCAGAACTATGATACAATGAATTTCTGTTGTTTTCAGCTACCCAATTTATGGCAATGTGTTACAATAGTCTGAAGAAACTGAAACAAGGTATTATTGATCTGATAACAACATCTGACATGCCCATATGTGTAGGGAAGTGGTGGCAAAGACTATGCCAAGCATTTGCTACTTGACGGGGGTTCAGAAAGTATTTGGCAGCTGTGAGGTTCTCATTGGACATGTGAGTTATAAGCAATGAATTGGTTGGGCTGCCTGAGTGGTATGTCCCATCTCTCACCCCAAAAAGGATAAATACATTGCAAAATAAAAAAAAATTATCTTGGGTAATATTACTAGACTAAATGCAAAGGTAAATGACTGCAAGCTAAAGTTGACTGTAGCAGAGTCAAGACGGAACAAGAGAAAAATAAGAGATACCAGAGGGAGATTTTTTGCACAGTAAAAAAATAATAGAAGGAGGTCAGAGAAATAGGTAGAGGGATTTAGAGTTAGGGAAGCAATTGAAAGATTTGGCAATATCTCACAATCTGGTAAAAGAAGCCGTATCTTAAAATGTAAGTAAGTTAAGAAATAGGAGGGGATGCACACCCCAGGGCTGACCTTAAAAAACATTTCCAGAGTCAGGTCATAGATATACAATATACTCTGGAACCCAAGATAGAGACGGAAGAAGAAAATGGGCCTGTTTTGAAAAAAAGTGTTGGGAAGGAGAATCCGAAATGAGTGATCTAAAATGTTGCTCAAAGTGCAAGAGACCGGATATATACATGGAAATATATGTGCTCATAATTTTATTGTGGGATCTTCTTGGCAGAGGTTGGCAAATAAAGACTTCGTTTTATGTGACTGAGTCATACAAATTGTGCTGATGTTGTTTGATATTTTGAGGAACCATAGGTTTTACTTGTATTTTATACCACTTTCAGCAATAAGCTCAGAACCATCTAGACTGACTTTTATGTATTTAAGAATAGTTACTGTACTCGCTTTCTATTGCCACTGTAACACATTACCACAAACTTAGTGGCTTAAAACGATGCAAATTTATTATCTTACAGTTTGGTAGGTCAGAAATTTGACACAGGTCTCAGTGGGCTAAAATCAAGTTGTCTGCAGGGCTGTGTTTCTTTCCGGAGGTTCTAGAGGAAAATCTGTTTCCTTGCCTTTTTAGCTTCTAGAGGCTCCCCACATTCCTTGGCTCCCAGCCCCCTTTGTCCATCTTCAAAGCCAAAAAAGTTGCATCTCTCTGATTATTATTCTGTAATCACATATCCCTCTGACCAAAGCTGGGAAAGGTTTTCTCATTTTAAGGATTCATTTGATTACATTGTACACATTTGGATAATCCATAATAATCTTCCCATCTCAGTCTTTGAATTTAATCATATCTGTAAAGTACCTGTTGCCACATAAGGAACATATTTACAGGTCCTGGGGACTAGGTTGTAGACATCTTTCGTGGGCCATTATTCTGCCTACCACAGTTTGTAAAATATGACTTAATATTTTGGGTTACCATTCATATTTTCACCTTTAAATAGCCTCATTACCACAAAAAAAATTCATCAAAAACATGGTTAGTTATTAATCTATAATCTTAATCCTTGTTTGGATTTTTCAGATACCATTGTCTGCTTATAAATTTCTTTCAAGTAAGTAACATATTTGACTAATTGAATACACTTTGTTGATATTTGTAATTTAGGTAAGATGAAAAAAATGGTTTTACTTTATTCTAACTCAGCTATATTCATGGCTTTTGAATTGAAAGCCCCTCTTCAACTTCTCCTGCCTCCCCACTCAAAAACTTCTATTCTTTGGGTTCTGAATAGACCTATGACAAGTAAAGAAACCAATTAGTAATTAAATATCTGCTCACAAAGAAAAGCGCAGGCCAGATGGCTTCACTGATGAGTTCTTCCAAATTTAAAGAATAAATAATAATAATCCTTCACTAGATCTTTTAGGAAATATCATCTCCCTACTCACTCTGTGAGAACCAAATCCAGACAAAGCCATCACAACTAAACTACAAAACAATATTTCTAATGACATAGATGCAAAAATCTTTAACAAACATATGCAAACAATAACGAGTGTTGATGAGGATGTGGAGAAACGGGAACCTTCATGCATTGCTTTTGAGATGTAAAATGGTACAGCCATGTTGAAAAAGAGTTTGGTACTTTCTCTAAAAGTTAAACATGAATTTACCATATGACTCAGCAATTCCACTTTTAGGATATAACCAAGAGAAATAAAAACGTATGTTCACTCAAAGACTTGTATGCAAGTATTCATAGCAGCATTAGTCATAAGACCCAAAAAGTGGAAACAACCCAAATGGCCACCAACTGATGAGTGGATAGACAAAATGTGGTATATTCATAAAATAGAGTACTGTTCAGGAATGCAAATGAATAAACTACTGATACGTTCTACAACATGGATGAATTTCAAAAACAAGCTAAATGAAAAAGCCAGACAATAAAAGACTACATATTATATGATTCAGCTATAAAGAACGTTCAGAAAGCACATCAGTGTTTATCTGAGGTTGGGGGAAGAAATGGATATAGACTGCAAAGAGGCATGGGAAACTTGTGGGGTGATACGAATATTCTAAAACTTGAGTGTTGTAAGGGATGCACAGCTCTATAAATGTACAAAAATTCAATGACTTATACACTTACAATGAATTAATTTTATGGTACTTAAATTATACCTAGAAGAAGAAGCTAGAAATATTCTTCCTCTTAATAAAAATGTATGGTGAATGAAACAAATATGCACAAATGAATTTTCAGCATGAGGAAAATGCATGCCTTTTCATGACAATTATTTTTTGGAAAAATTTCTTTAAAACCAAATATATCTATTAAAGATAGAAGAATGGATACGTCATCCCTATCTTTCTATCAGCTTATCTTTATTGCTAATCTGTTCCTGGGTCATCACAGCTTGTTATTTCTTTGCCTTCCTTTGATAATGGGGATAGAAATACTTAGAATTGTGACTTACTTTGATAAAACAATTTTTCCAGGAGAAGCAGGTAACAGTCAGATTGTAATGGAAGCGTACGCCTTCTGATCACAGCACCTCACACTCTTTCCTATTAGAAAGTGGTTCCACACTAACGTACCAAATTTGATGATTTGAAAAGACATGTCTCTCAGGTTGCCATTATGTATAAATCTCCTATTTATAGGTGTAGTGGAAACGCTATGTGTATGCTGACACAATAGGTCCAAATCTTGATGGCACCACAATTATTTGATGCATTTTGGTCAAGATGTCTAACATCCCCAAAATTCAGTTGATATATTTGTCAGTGGAGATGATAATGCTGACTCCAAAGATTGTTGTACAAGATCATATAAGTTAATGTATGTCTAGTGCCTATCATATAGTAGGAATTCAAGAAGCAATTATGTTTTTCCTTTTTTTTTGGTGCCATTCTCTATTAAATATATATGTTGTATATATATAAAATCATTATTATGATCGGAAAGTGATAAATGACCACTGTTGTACAAAAGAGTAGGTAATTGTTTTTTTTGTGAAATGTATTCTTTTCAACATGGTTTATAATGGTTATCTAAGACACTTTAGATAAACATCTGATCATTTCAATCTCTGTGTCTTTCCTTGTCCTATTTTATTTAGATATGTTGTTAATACATCTGATTTTATTACAATCAAATTGTGTTGACCTGAGAGTCACCACTCTCTCATAACACATCACAATGTGGCTTTATATGATTCTGTTTAAACACATCATGTGCATATTTTATAGTTTCATTATTAGAGAACAACCTTATTACTATAATTATTATTATTTTTTTCACTTATAGGCTCCTGGTGGCTATTTCAATTTACCTATAAGCCCTAAGATTTTCAAAAGCTATTTAATAATATGGGGAAACTACATTCATAAGCTAAAAGTGAAGAAAAAAAAAGCAAGTTACAAAATTATACATATATGTAATCTAAGATTGTTCCAGAAATTAAATAGGTAAATAATCAATGGTGACATTTTAAAAATCACTTAAATGCCAATAGAGTTTATTATTTATTTATTCATTTATTTATCTTTTTAGTTATTGTATTAGTCAACTTTGCTGGAGTAATGGAGGTCTTAAAAAACTTAGTGACTTATAAGCACAAATATTTATTTCATACTCATGTTTTTGTCTGAAATGGACATGGGCCAAAGAAACAGTCCCTGTTTTAGACATGCCATTATCACAGCAGAGGGAAATGTACCAAAAAATTGGAATAAACATACAATGGCTTTCAAGGTCCTGTTCAAATATATATATCACATCCACTCACATTTCATTGGCCGGAGCAAGTTCAGCTGAATGGGATAGCATTGTCCTCCCACAGGAGATATTGACAGGCCACTGCAATGAGAAGGGATCAATAATGCTCTTATAGAAATCAGGAGTGAATAGTTAGAATAGTTGGAAACAATACTGTAATCTACCTTATTTACTATTATTTTTTATTACATTTCACAAACATTTTTATTGCTCTTACAATATGCTTGGCACTGTTCAAAGCACTTTCAAATATTAACGTGGCATTCATACCAGTCCTATGAGGTGGGTACTACTATTATCTGCAGTTTGTAGATAATAAAATTCTGATACAGTGAGGTTTAGTAAAGTTACCCAAGGTTAATAAGTGTGCAAGTGACCGAGCTTGTATTCCAACTAGGCATCCTGACTCCAAGGTCTATGCTCTTCAGTTCTCACCTAGAAATAGCCAGAAAGGCAGTGATTTATAGCAGCAATAAGGAATTTCTCTTTTCTTCTTTACAGTTTTCTGTGGTTTCAGAATTCTTCTTAAAGGTTTTTTTATTTCTTAACTGTTCTAAAATAAATGAAAGGGTAAAGACCGTGAGAACTACAACCTGTTAAATCTCTTATTTCTTGTGTCTCAGGAGAAAACATTTTCAAGTCATTTGATTCAATCTTCTGATTACATCACACAGTTTTTCCTTTCCCCCATAACCTTGCAAAATACAAGGTGGCTTTGCCTTTTTTCCCTTCTCTCACCAGCACAGAAAGTAACAAAGCTCTGATTCTCATTGTCCTGAACTGAATCATTTAACCTAATTTTCTAGCACTGACACTGAATGACCTATAATTATGTTGTTACAGGACAGAGGCTTACAAAGAGTTAAGCCAAATTCCTTAAACATGAATATGTCTCCTCTTTATCAGACACTGTGCGTGCTTAAGTTGATAACGCGGGACTTTAATGGTGTATAACAGGTGACATCGTGTTTTCTAATCCATATAATTCTTGTTGCTGTTGTAGGAACAGTTTGTTATTATATACTTTTTTCCTAGGAATATTACCATTTCCCTTTCATCACCCTGACTTAAATTTTCTGGAGATGGAGTACTATGCAATTTAAAGTCATTTCACTCAGAGATACATTGGCTTTATTTTATTTATAGTGATAACTCTAAGTCAAGTGGGATTATTTGCAAGTCGTGTCTCAGTCAAATCAGAGTGATTTGACCCAAGTGCTTCCTACAAAAGTGCTAGTATTTGCCCACCTCCAGGGACATGCTTCACCCAGTTGAATAATCCCCTTTGAGAAGTTAGATAAGCCATCACTACTCTGTACCTATTTCCTTATCTGTGAAATGGAGATAAGCATGTTTGCTTAGTTCACTTCCTGGATTTTTGTAATAGTGTAATGTATATGCAAGCATATTGTGAATAATTAAGCACCATAAATTATTGAAATACTGATACTAATAATAAAGAATTATTATTTGAAATATTTGTTGATTCCCTTATTTGATAAAAATGAATAACCGGGTCAATGTCCTGACATGGAAACACATATTAACTACACCCAACAGTCCTCTGAACACTCTTAAGCACCCCAAAGTAAAATCCTTTGGTAACTGCTTTTTCTAAAGTTCTTAGGGAGACACTGTGATAGAAATAATTCCAAATTATTCATGTTCATTTCAGTGGTTGACTTTACACTCTAATCATATCACCAATTTCAGGTTTGCTTAGGACAATGAATTAAAATTCAACAGGATGGATAACTTAGCCATTGCTCACTATACCAACCAATTTTCTCAGAATTTGATTATGCTTGAAATAAATGTATTGAAATAGTAGTCAAGATTCTGGTGGAGGCTGTATATAAAAGACATTTATATTATAATGAAGGTTCATTTTCTTCTAGAGACCAGAGCATACTAAAATGCTAGGTGACATTAAATATTGTTATTAACCATAACTCAGAATTGGATTCACTATTACATTACCTATGAACAATCAGAGGAGAATTAAAGGACAAATGTCAGAGCCGAGCTTAATGAGCACTGAGTAGGGTATTTGAACTTGTCATAGGAGCAACATTGGGGTAGGCAGACACTAATCTTTTCAAGTTATCGAACCTTTGAGGTTTTTTTTTTCTCTCATTCATAGCAAGATTCCATACAGTTTTAAAAAGAACTTAGCAAATTGAAGCCTATATGAACTATTCTTTTCCTTTTATGAACCAGAGAACCATTACAATTTTTAACAAGAGTATTTCTCTGATTCTAATTCTCAATTTTCTACGTGCTTTTTACTTTCTGATTTGAAGGTGTGATCAAGGTAAAAGGTAAAAATTTTCTTGTTCCCTTTATAGAGGTAAGAATGTCTGTTGGTACTTAACCGATGAGTGAAGACATAATTAATGATAACAACTTCCAATTGTCAAGCCCCTAATATGTGTCAGCCACAGGGCACAGGTGTTTTGTAAATATTATTTCAACCTTTTAAAAATCTTCTCTCAAAAATTGTTATTTGTGTATAAAACCAACTTAATGATACTCATGTAGAAGATTATTTGAATTTCCCAAGGTTACAGAGTCATTAGAAATGGAAGAATTTGGGTTGATCTCCCAAGCTTTTTCCATAACCTTACAACTTTCCCTAAGAAAACTGGCATCTCTTGACATCAATACTTAATATTCAATATTCTCTGATATCTCATTCAGTTTACCAGAAGGATTGTTTACATTTAAAAATCAATTCACTCAATGTATTTCCAACAAGGAAAGGGGATTGTGTTTCCTTTTAACTGGAAGTAACTGTGTAAATGGTAATGAGTGCCCTGAATGAAGGCAGGAGAGCAAACACTGATTTTACACACCTCATCTTGGGAATTAAAGAGAAAAGAAGGATATACTTACAATGTGTAGGTCTGTGTTTAGTAGTCCCTATTAGGTACCAGATTAGGTAAATAAAAACCATGGTTAGGCTTCTGAGGATCAGGGAAATAAGACAGGGATGTGCATTAAAGGGAGAGACACGTTGAATATCAGAAGAGGAAGATTTTGAGGAGACAAAAGTGGGTGAAATGCCAAGAGGATGATTAGGGCAGGAAATTCAAGGCACCAAGATAACGTGTATAACCTGAGATATTCTTACTGGGGCTAGAAAACCTTTCATCTATCTGCTGGGCAAGGAGCCAATCAGAGCCTGAAGCCAACTAAATTTCTGAGAATGGAAAAAGCCAAGTCATTTTTCTCAGAAGGCAAAATAGAAAACTCAACCCAAGATTTTGGAGATATGTGATGACCCAGCAAAATTTAGTTAATTTATATTAAGCCCAACTTAGTGGCTAGTGATTATAATGAGAAAACAAAATTTGCATAAATATTCTTTGTGTACCATCAAAGGATGTATTTAAAAAATTTCAGACCAAATACAAAAAAATTTTAGTATTTTCATCAAGCAGCAAGCAAGGGATTTGTTACAAGTCAAACATATAATGTTACCTAATGCAGATTTGAAAAGGTTTATGGTCACTACACATCAAAGTGAAATTGGAGACATCTGGAGTGCATCCTTAAATTTGAAGGATGTTTACCACACTTTCCTCCTGCTTTTAACTGTCTTTCACTTTTATTCAGTAGTTTATAAATATGAGATCATAGAAATCCTTAGAATCAACACATGTGATCTAAATTATGATATTATCTAATGCCGCTTAATATTTATCAATGATTTCCTTATACTTTTGAGATAAAGCTGAGGAATCCCAGGGGGCCTACAGGGCAATACAGGATTTGGCCCATGATGGAGTCACTTCTAGACACCCTCCTGCCTATAGGTCACCCCCTAAAAGCATTATGCTGTCCTCCACAATTTTTTTTAAATAATCAATTTATTTATTATTGTTGTTTCTTTCCCTTTCTAGATTCTGCATCTCCTAGCTGCCCACAAACTACTACTCATTCTTCAAGACACCGGTAAGGCAAAAGTATTACCTTTTTCTGTGACGCTTCCTGATTTTTCACATCTGCCACATCCCAAATGTTGTCCACGTTGTCCATCCTGTTCCGAGAGGACCTCGTGGTGCTGATCACTCTCTTGTGCTTGCTTCTTTGCTTGCTGCTATCTCCCACTGCACCATGAGGTTACTGAAGACACAATCTGTATTTTACGAAGTATTAAGCTCCAGGCCCTTGAGAATACACCCTAGCAGATGTATAGTGATTGTTGGCTCATGTTCTGTCCAAATTCCATTATATAAATGAAGAAATTAAGGCCTAAGAAGGTTACAAGACTTGCCCAGAGTTACACAGGTGAGTTATGCCTAATAGCTGTTAAATAGAAAGTTCTAAAAGACAATACACAAGGTCTCTATTAAGATCAATTATTTGCACAGGTGCGAAACATGTAAGGAATTCCAAATAGCATGACTTCTACGTGGAATGGAAGCATAACCATCATCTGTAAAGCAAGCAACAAAATCATTGGAAAGCAATCAGTTCTTTCTCATCTACAACTCTCATCAGTGTGAAAACAAACATAGAAACACCAGCTTTGTGGTCACTCTTTCTAGACTGCCTTAAAATGAGATGGTTCTTTCCCCATGGGCTCACTAGGAAATCACAAAAGAAATCCAGTTTAAAATTGCTACAACATCCGCTACTTCATCGAAATACAATGATGAGCTCTGTTCTTTTTGACACAATATAACCACAACCAAGAAATGCAATAAATTCAGTGAAATAAGTCACAAAAGTGGGTTGATTGGTGCTACAAATACAGTATTTTCTTTGTGACAGAGAGGTTGGATTTTGCTCTGATACTGCCTTGCTCATCTTTGATTCTTATGATGGATAGATAGTTTCAGAATTAGTGGATTTGTCTCTGATCCACTGGTTTCCTCCTTAGAAGCCACTGAAAAATTGGAGTGTCTACTAAACAGTTAGTTTTCAGGGGCTGACATCACTGAACTTGGGTGTAGGGCTTGTGGAAAGTCCGTGAAAGATGGAGAACAGAAATTCAGCTGACTCTTTTTCTCTCTGGACAGAAACTTAAGGATATGTGGAAGAGAACACACTTTTCCTGTAAGAATAGGATAACAATCTGTAGAAAACACAGACTAGATATTTCTGTAATTGAAAGTTTCCTGAATAACTTTGACTGAGACATGGATTAATGAGCCATATTGCAAAGAAGAAGAGAGGAACATTAAACTGTCTATCCGACTGGGGAAAGCATCTCAGACACACTCCATCTGGCAATGCCAATGGGACTGATTTCATCAGGACTGAAGGGTCAGGTTTGCACGGTTAAACCCCAATCCGTCCATATTTTACTTCCATCTGTACACAGAGTGGTTCTGCTTTCCTAGTTTTCATTTGTTTTGGTTGCCTTAGTCCGTCATCAAAACATTTGTGTCAAGAAAATGTTATGGTCACCATTTGACAGGCAAACAAAAGCAAGCTTAGAGAAGAGTTGACTCCCAGCCCAGAGGTTTCCTTATTTGTAATCTGATTTATAATAAACATATATTGCTTATAAAATAATTATATATAATTACAACATATTATATACTGAATTATTATTATATAATTAATTGTACAATATATTATATAATGTATTATGAATGTATAATTATATAATTTAGTTATAGTTATATAATAATATATTATAATGTTTATATAATAAACATATAAACATACACTGGACTTTGGAGACAGAAAGACAATGGCCTGACTCCAGGTTTAGCCACTTGCTAACTGTATAAACCTAGGGAGTCACTTCATTTCTTTGATACTCAATTTCTTCTCTGAGAAATGGAGACAATCATATAATGAAATTCTTGTAAGGATTAAGTAAAATAAGATCTGAAAAAAATCTTAGTATCAATAGATAAGGCTCAATAAATTTAAATTTCCTTTCTATTCCAGGTATGCACCAACCAGAGATGTTTGTTTGGTATCCTCAGTGCACTGGAAAATATAGTACCACACTCACAAAATTTGTGGAAACAATTATTTACCAGGGAAACACTTTGAAATTTTAAATCTAGATTTCCCAGTAGTAAATAACTTTATGTTAAGAAAAAAAGATTCAAAATAAATGTACTGGTACAGTTGGCATCTATTTTCTCTGAAGAAAAAACTGCAATATTAACAGTCAACATCTCTCCAAATGTTGGAACATCCACCAAGCATAGACGTACCTGGCTCCATTTGGTAGAATTAGATCTCAAAAGGGAATTTGCTTTGCAAATACTTGACAGAAAATGTGCAGATATAAAATACTTATAGTATACACATCTTTATACTGTCTAATTCAAAATGTCATAAGAGTAAATTTAAAGAAGCAGATAAATTAATTCATTTCCAGCCCAAAGCCAACTTTCAATCTTGTTTTCCCTGGGTATTTCTATCTGAAAACCTTCTGAGATTTCCAGCAGAAGAAAGTCTATTAATTTTCCACGTACTTGTTGATGCAAAAGCTATCAGGATTATGGGTTGAATATTTCTAGTGTAGGGAAAGTAAGGGATGCAATTAATCTCTGTGAACTAAAATATACCTCTTTTCATTAATCTTTTATTGTAAATGAGCAAAGTAATTGAACCAGTACCACACTGTCAGAATAAATGCAATGCTGGTGGGATATGCTTGAGAGAGCACATACTGATTGAGTATTAAATATCTAAAGGCAATAATTTATGGTTCATTACCCCTTTTGGAGTTTCTTAGTTGCATTGGGCTTGAATTCTAAGTAGTCAGACTTGTAGTAGAAAACGACTTTCAAATGCTGACGGCAGGAAGTGCACACAACCCACAGACAATGTCCTTAATTTGGGCTGTTTCATCCTTAGTTGGACCAGACTCCAAAAATATTTGCAAGCAGGATGGTTATTTTAAAAAGACAGAAAGGTGTCATCTCCTCATTCTAAAATGCCCAGTTGCATACCTCGCCATGGTGAGTTTATGAAAGTGGCAGGTGACAAGGCATAGCATTGTGAACAGGGATATCATCTAAGCATAGACCCTGCAACTTCCTGCCTATTATGTAAATCCCCATTCAGCTATCTGGGGGTCCAGACATCTCAGCTTTTGGTTTCAACTGATACTAGGCTTCCTTAATTGTATTCTGCCATCCCCTGTGGTACAATTTCGTTGCACATGGAAATGGAAACTTTTTTCCTGCTGGTAACAAAATATGATCAACCTGAAGCCATGTTTATAGAAATATGTGTATTGGATTTGGAGATTGGGTCTATTCAGACCTCATGCAGTTTAAAAACAAACACTGTTAAAAGAAAACAATTTGAGCTCTATATCTATGGCAAAGAGGTACCGATGCTATTTGTTCAGTTGTTGGGTTTTAAACAAATCCTTGTATTCCAATTTTACCTCAGTGTCCTAAGGAGCAGCTAATATCCGAGTTGAATTCTATTTTTCTTTTTCAGAGCAAACGTGTGTCTTCTTTGATTCATAGTATTTGCTCAATATATAATATGTTTCTGAAATGTAATTTCAAATAAAAGAATATGGACTTTGGATATGATTTGGACATAAGTGTGTAATCCTGTGTAAAAATGTCTACAGACTTTTTTAGGAGCCGATTTCATGCTACCCATAGCAAACAAATGATTTAAGAAGGACTTTTGAAATAATTGAAGACCTTCTTTTCTCCTGAAAATTGTCTCTCTCTCTCTCCAGCTCCTCTTATAGTTTTTACTCAGAAAAGGTGTAATTTTTATTGCATTATTTAAAAAAAACCCCTATAACTTCTTTTTAAATAGTCTTAGGCAAAGAACAGATGACAGAGAAGAAAAAACATAGCAGTAGAAACGATAAATCTCATAAATAATAATCAAAGGTCAAATCTAGCAAAGATCAAGGAGCTTTTAAAAAATAATATCTTGGAAAATGTCTAAGAATTGCAGATTATAACATTTTATCAGGCAACTGAACTTAGCAAATAATGTCCAAACTTTCTTACATGACAACAGGATGAATTTGCTTTGTGCTCAAATACAGTTTAATATTTTGACAAAGGAAAATTATATAAAGTTAATTGATAGGAAATCATATTATTGGTGGGTACTGATAAGCAGCCTTGATCCCAACACACTAGACACAATTAAGATTATATAGCTAAGCAATGGCCGCTATTTCAGGAAGAAACTGGTGTTGAATAAACTATGGCTTCCAGGACAGCCTATAAGAAAGGAGGAAAATGATACAGTAAATGACCGTAAGGGTGTGATGGGGCCAATGAAACCAGAATGACAAGAAGAGAAAAGAAAAAGGAAGATGATTATATGCCCACCATACCTCCTTGAACCCAATAAGATTGTTTGTGCAGTGAAGAGAACCAATAATGAAAACAATGAAGATCTGAAAGAAACAGGAAAAGATGGGTGGTATCCTTTCAAAGGGTTAAATTACAGGGCATTATAAGTTTAAGAAAAATTATTGATAACTAATAAAATCATTTAGGCACTTATCAGGATAACATTTCTAATAACTGAAATGGTAGTAAGCATATTCATTGTACTAATGTGATTATCTAGCCAGAAAGGCATCATTAAAGAAACATGAACTTTCAAATACACAAAGATTCAATATGGGACTAGTTAAGTAAATTACGGTATATTCCTTCAGTAAAAAAACTACGCATCTGTGAAAAAGAATGAGAAAGTGTTTTATACAGCGATATGGAAATATATCCAAACCCAATACTAAAGGAAAGAAAAGCGAAGTGTGGAACAGTATGCATAGTGTGCTGTTTAAATAAAACTCTATGCATGTGTGTGTGTAGGTCTGTGTTTGTACATGAAATATCGTGGTAAGCAGAATAACAGCCCCAAAGTTGTTCATACCCTAATCCTCCTTAAAACATGTATATAAGTACCCTATACAGCAGAAGGAACTTTCCAGCTGTGATTAAGATTAAGGACCATGAGATGGGGAGATTATCTTGGATTATCCAGATGTGCCCAGTCTAATCATATAAATCCTTAAATGGGAAAACCTTTCTTGGCTGTAGTCAGAGAATCAGGGAGACAGCAGCATGAGAAAGACTGGATCCACCATGGCTGACTTTGAAGATGGAAGGAGGCTACAAACTTAGGAATATGGGAGCCTCTAAAACCTGGAAAAGACAATGAAATGGGTGCTGCCTCAGAGGCTCTAGAAAAAAACACAGCTCTGCAGAGACCTATAGCTTAACCCAGTGAGGCCCATGTCAGAATTTTGACCTACAGAACTGCAGGATAATAAATATGTGTTCTTTTAACTTTGTTGTTATTCGTTACAGCAGCAATAGCAAATGAATAAACTTTGTAAATATACATATGTACATAGTTGATTTTATTTGCATGGACAAATATGCGAAATATATTGGGAACATTGCTTTCTATGGATCAAGTATTGATTGGCAGGAGAAAGATGTGGCCAGGTGACTTTTATAGTATGTACCTTTCACATTTGGAACCACCTAAATTTACCTATTCCCAAATAAGTATAAATAATTTGAAATAAATACAATAGCGTTGTCTTCCTTCTTATATTTTCAAGGGTATGGGCCATATCAAATTGGTGTGCAATAAACCATCATATTCTTAAATAACTTAGTAAAATTTTTATGAGAAATATACTGATTATTACTCAATCAGAGGACAAGAGTTTTGCTGAGATATAGGTTACAAACAAATAAAGACTTAACTTTGTTATTTTTATTTATATTTTCTTGTGACTCATTTCTTTTTCTAAAGCAACTTCTAGGTGATTTTCTATTTATTTCAAATAAATTTCAAGGTGAGTTAACTCATTACCACCTATCCAGTCATTCAACATTTATCAATGTCCATCGGTGCTAGGAACTGGAGATTCAGAGATGCATCTGATATAGTCTTTGATGTTAAGAACCTCACCCAAGAGAAACATCCTTAAGCAAATAATTATAGCAAAGTATGAGAAATTCTATAAGAGGAACAATAAGGGATTATAGAAGAATAATCCAGGAACACCATCTTGGCAGGCAAATTATGGCTTAGAATAATTCTGCTGGTAATCAAGCCTTCTCCTTTATGGAAATTAGTAAAAAATAAACAAAGACAGACTCTTCCTCAAGATCCTTTACAACTATCTGTTATAAAACTATTGTAATAAATATGCAGTTCTATGCATTACAAAGGGAGCAATGGCCCCTAGATCAGTGAAATGCATACATGTCAGTCCTGGATGTGAGAAGCACTAACATTTGTCCTATAGATTCTATCTGATATCCAACAGGCCTCATCTCTCATTTTCAGAGTCTACTTATACATATTAAAAAAACAAACATCAAAAGTACTAATAGATGTCAGGCTATTTCATGTTCAGAAATGTAGATTTCCTCTTCTCAAGAATAATAACAAATGATGCTATTCTGCAAATATATAATACTCAATGACCTAAATAGTAAGGGCGGTCCCAAATATTCTCTTACACTGAATGTCTCCTATCGTTGGAATATGTACTGACAATAAATGAAAAAGGAGACTTTAGCTACATC
Organism: Ceratotherium simum simum; assembly: GCF_057802395.1. NCBI lineage: Eukaryota > Metazoa > Chordata > Mammalia > Perissodactyla > Rhinocerotidae > Ceratotherium > Ceratotherium simum. Next base: position 24,364,285 of record NC_141929.1, on the reverse strand, counting down.
GACAGCTTGATTCAAGACAGGACTGAAGGCTAATATTGAATTAGCCATAAAAACAGTCTCATTATAGCTGCTCAGGCTTACGCAATTTCAGGATTAAGGGAGGTTCAGGATTTCGTTGGCCCCAGTTGGGCATTAGGATGGAGGAAGAAGTGAAAGAGGATGATTCCCCAGATCAAGATAGACTCATACATATAGATTTGGCATTTAACATTGTGATTTTCAAATTGAAAATACCAACTTTAATTTTTTTTAATCTCCTTTTGGATCCTATTTTCTGGAGATGTGAAAATGTATTTTATATATTGTAAGTAAAATCAGAACTTCTTTGCTCCCTCTCCCCAATTTTTGGATATTTCAGGAGAGAGCGAATATGGATCTGAATTATACAGATAAGAATTGATCAATCAGCCTCTCTCTCTCTCTCTCCATTGTGTGCAATAATAACCCCAAGGGACTGTGAAATACTTGTTTTCTGTGACTCCTTTCAGTTTCCTGACAGCTCGTTCAAGAACTTGTTGGGCAGGAAGATTTGTTTCTAATTAAAAATCTATATTATAAGATCACCTTCCCTTCAGCTATTAGAATTTCCCTTCCTCAGACTTCATCGGACATTTATTTGTTAAGTCAACACTCTGAATAAATGATTAACCTACGTAAAATTGTTACACAGACATTCATTGAAAAAAAATATTCCGTGAACCTCTACTGCGTGCCAGGCACAGCACTGGATCTTAGATTGCAGGATGCTGACAGGCCTACAAAGATATCAAAGTGAGTCTGACACACTGCTCTCTCTGCCTCAGTTTTCTCACTTTTGGGAAAAAGAGGAGTATTGACTCCCAGGTTTTTGAGAGTATGCATATCATTTTGCACACGACCTAGCAAGAGGTAAATATGTGATTGCGTTTATTAAATAATTCTATCTATAATTAGTGTTGTGGGACTTGGGATTAGAAAGGGATTATCTCTGTGTGCAAAATCAAGGGTCTGTGCCTCTTTTTATAACACTTTGTCCTCAGATCGTGGGATCCTGAATGAATATAGAATTCTTAATAGACGTGAGAGTAAAGTGTAAAATTCATCCATTTACTCCTTCAGTCAGAATGGCTAAGGAAGTGACTTTTGGATGATTTTGAAATGTCAGCGCATCATATTTTCATGCCGGTACATAACATGTGGGAGTGTGCTTCTTATTCCATTTAACACAGAGTGACCTTGTCTATTGACTTAATGAGGAAATTATACATGCTGTACTTTCCTATTTAGCAAAGGTTTTTGCTCTGAAGGTGTATCAAAGGAGCATATTGCCATGAGGAGTTGGGTGCAGCGTAGACATATGGCAGAGAAAAGGCCACAGCAATAGGGCAGATGACCTGTGGTGTCTCAGATGAAGCAGATAGAAGGGCATTTTGAAAAGAGGCAAAAGGGGTTAGCCACTGGGCAGCAGACATGTGTCTAGGAAATGGTGGCCTTGATACCTCATATCCATTTACAGTGCCTATTACTTGACACTGTTAAAAATCTAGGGAATGTGTTTTGCATTGGGCTGAGATGAAAATGAGGGAAAGCAAATAGAGTAACTATTAACATAATTACAAAGAGACCTGTTTGATTTATGCGTCATATGCCCATCTGGCTGGGTGTTCAATGGACTTCAGTAGTCACCACTCCCCTAATAATCCCTGTTAATTAGATAATAGGAGCTTTCTCTCATTGTGACAACACAGTTTTCTGACTCACTCAAATTAAACCAAGATAATTTTGTTAAGCATTGAGATACCAGATGGCCCCTAAGGTACACTCTGGTATTCAGGCAGAGGAATCAGTGCCTTTGTGATCCGTGATCTACTTTTTTGGGATGGAAAAATATTTTCATGGAAAGTCTTTCGGAAGCCGAGAAACTGATACTCATTGTCTTGTTTCCTGTCCAACAAAATTAGATAATTAGATATTTGTATGCACATGTGGATATGTATATATTTGCATGTCTACATGTACACTTAAATGTGCTAAGAGAGCTCATCCTCCAAACTCAATGCTCTCTAAAGAGTGAGTGCTCCAGGTTGCACAGCAATATGATGGCACAATATTCCCCTTAGCTTCTTTTCTCTCCATCTCTGCAGAAGTCTATTATTTTTAAAGTCGGGATATAAGAACTGGAGGGGATTTTAGAATTTCAGCTAGTGGACACACTCAGTTTTTGTATGGAAGACTAAGAACTAGAGAGAAATGGCCTAAATAAGATCAAAAAGTGAGTTAGGGTCAGAACGAGGAGCTAAACTTTTTTTCTCTCTCTGAATAAATAACCATTTACTTAAAAAAAATAACAGCTTTATTGAGATATAATCTACAAACCATAAAATTTATCCTTTTCAAGTGTACAATTTCAGTAGTTTTAACGGTCCCTTCCTAGCAATATCTGAAGCTCTGACACCCACTTATCAGCACCTTTCTCATCCACAAGCCGTATTTAACATCTGAGAACAAAAGTGTCCAGCAGAAGCCCTGATCATAATAAAAGTCTTTAAATGTGAGCTATTGTTATGTGTTAATAACCATGCTCGGTTCCTGTTCATGCGTTCAGCAAACACTTTTGAGCACCTTCTACGTGCATGACACTGTTCTCGGCAGTTGTTGTAACCAATGAACCAACCAAACAAACACCCTTGCCTTTGTGAAGCTACGTTCCACCAAGGGAATGAGAAAATACACAATATGCCAATTATACAACATTTTAGATGACGCTAAATGCTGTAGAAAAAACCAGAAATCAGACCAGAGTAATGGAGATGGATGTGTAGACATGTATGGATGGGAGTGGGAAGGGAAGATTAGAATTTCAAATAGGAAGGTCAGTGTAGGCCTCATCGGGAAGGTGACATTATACATTTAGATACTCAGATGAATCCTTTAAGGGATGCATTTAAATATGTATTATTAGCCTCTTTAAAAAAATTAATTCTGTTAAAAATAACACACACACAGAGAAAAAGTATATAGCTAAATGAATTTTCACAAAGTGAATATTCCTGCTAAAATTCATATTTTTTTATATGATGAAACTGATGAGGGAGGAGGGTAATGAGACTAAGATGACACCACTCACAAGTGCCAGAGCCTAAATATAAACTCACGTGAATTGGGAACCTAGTACTTTGCTATTGGCTCAAGTTCTTTCAAAGAGGAGGACAAAATGGCCGGACTTCAGACTTAGAAAACTGGATTGGAAGAGAGGTGCAGGGGACTCAGTAGAGAATAGATGGACAGTTTCACTGAATGGGGAAATTTCCACTTCCTGAATAACAATGGAAGAGAATTTAGAAGCAACTTGCTGGGGCATCCTTGTCTCTGGAAATACAGAGAATGCTGCTATGTCTTCAAGTTACCACAGAGTGGCAGTGTTTTAGAGCTTAACTAAAGTTAGTTGCATTCAGAAGTCCCCAATTCATCCCTCTTTTAGAAGCTAACAGGTCTCTTTTCCCCCAAAACAATATTTTACACATCATAGGCTCTTACATAGAAAAACACTTATATTTGTATGAAATTTACTTTTGTATGGAAAATAATATAAACACAAACTGGTAGATAATGCAACAGTCTCTGTTGCGTATGTAATAGATATCTCATTTATTATATAAAATAAAATACAATAATTGCACAAAATTTGCAATTAATTTGCAATCTATTTCATAGATTCCTTTTGTTTGGCTATGGTGGAGTACCTGGTGGCAGATCCATACTTTTGCCACGAAAAAATCAAAAGACAGGATTGAAAAATTAAAAAAAAAACTACCTGAAGACATAGGAGACACCCAAGATTTGAGGGATAAAGATCTAAGCAGACAGGAGACTCACAGAGGTGATAGTTGCATTTTTGTCCTTCGCTCTTCCTCTGGTTTCACCTGGAGACATTTGCTTACTCTTTACCTTTGCTGAGCAAGAGGATAAGAAACCAAGCCAAGACCAGCTGAAATGTTCAGTGAGCTTTTGCTGGTCTCAGTGTGCTGGCACAATCATTGGAGTTGAGGACTTGTCAATGACGAGGGCCCCAGATAAACACACTAGGAATGGAAACAAACCAGTGGTTGATGGACATGCTTTCTTTTAAAGTCTAAAATTCTGCCTTAAATCAGCTACGTCCCTCATTAGACTGTATTACTTTGTCCCTTAACCTCTTGCCAGAGGATAATAAAATCCTCTTGTAGAAAGACAACACCAGTCAAAACCTCTAAAATATTTTACACATAATGTCTAGCATTCGATCAAAACTTATGAAAATTAACAAAATCAGGATCAGGATAAAAAAAAAGTGGATTACTAGGTGATCTAGATAATGAGTTTGTCACATAAGCTTTAAAATAAGATTAATTAATATATTAAAGAAAAGGAAAAGATAAGATGGCGAATTTTATCAAAGAACTGGGCTCTTTAAAAAAACAAGGACTCAAGTTGAATTTCTAGAACTAAAACAAATGACAATTGATATTAGGAACCACTGTCACCACCACCACAACAAAATCAGTTAAGCAGCATATTGGACTCAAGTGAAGAGAGGCTTAGTGAATGAGAAGAAAACCAGTAGAACATATACAGACTAAGGTTCACAGAGAGAGAGAGAAAAAGTAAGGGGAAACAAAAAACCAAGAGATGTGTAAGATAGCTATGGTACGTGATGAAAAGTTCTAACATATATGTGTGTCGTTGGAGATCCATATGGGGAGGATAAAAAAATAACAAAAGAGCTTTATCCAAAGAAGTAAAAGCCAAGATATTTTCTAAAACTGATGAATGACATCACCTTACACATTCAAGAAACTCAGAGAATCTAAGTAGGATAAACATGAAAAGAATCATCCCTTGTCACACCACAGTCATACTGGTGAGCACCAAAGACGAAGAAATTGTAAAAGCGGTCCAGGAAGGGGGACAAGAGAGACTATAGATCAATAATAAAACTGACATCTGACTTATAAGTAGAAAAGGTGAAAAGGCACAATCAATGGGATGCCGTATTTTAAGTGCTGAAGGAAAAGTATTGGGAAACTAGAATTGTATACACAAAGAAAATATCTTTCATACATAAAGAAAAAATAAAAAACGTTTCCCAACATATAAAGACGTAGAATTTGTTCTAGAGAACAAACTGAAAGAAATACTAAGGGAAGTTCTCTAGTCAGAAGAAATGTACACATAGAAACACAGGAAGAGCGAAGAGAGACAGAAAGACTAAATATATAGTGAAATCTACATGAATGTTGACTATTTTTTATAGTCAACATTCATGTAGATTTCACTATAATATTTCCACATGTACACAATATGAATTGTAAGATTCATGTTTTCTTAAATACAACATAAAAAGAGCTAAAATGTAAAATTTGGTAAATTGCAAAAAATTTACACTAAGAGCACTGTCTCATAAAAAGATACCACAAAGAGAGTAAAAAGACAACTCAAAGAGTAAGACAACACACACACACACAGATACAAACACGCGTGTACACACACACAAGACTTGATCCTTCTTATAGCCATAAAAAAGAATTGTATTTCAATAAAAGAAAACAGACAATTCAATTTAAAAAAAAACTTGGTAAATGACATCAGTAGGAAATTTCCCAAAAATATCCAATAGCATGAATATCTGAAAAAGGACTTAACATTAACATCAATGGTATAACACTACATGCCAACAAGAATAGCTAAAATAATAATAACAATAAAAAAACCCTAGATGATGTCAAATGTTGGTGACGATGTGAAAAAGCAGAACTCATACAATACAGGTGGGAGTATAAATTGGTATAAGGACTTTAGAAAACTCTTTGATAAAATTTACTGAGGTTGAACATATATGTCCTCTACGACTCAGTTGTTCCTCTCCTAGGAATATAACCAAGAGAAATGTGTTTATATGTGCATCAAAAATATTATTACCAAACCTATATAGCAACACCATTCATAATAGCCCCCAACTGAAAACTTCTAGAATGCTCATCAGCAACAGAATAGGTATACAAATTGTGTAATATTCACACATTGGTACAATATAAGAAAGAGAATGAACAAAGTATGGCTTTCTGCAGGAACATGAATGAATCTCATATCAAGAATTGATGAGAAGAAACCGAAGCCAAAAGATGATGTATTTCACAAGTCCATGGATATCAAGTTCAACATCAAGCCAAAATAATGGTATTATGAGCCAGAAAGGCAGTTATCTTTAAGAGAGGTAGTAACGACTGAGCGTGGGAGGGAGAGATGTGGAGCATGATAATCATCTAAGTTTTGATTAGGGTGATATTTACACAAGTATTTTCTCTTTGTGAAAATTTCCCAAGGTATACACTTAAGATTTTTGCACTTTTCCATATTTATGCTTCACTTTACTAATTGGTTTATTTTTTTTATTTTTTTGTGTGTGAGGAAGATCGGCCCTGAGCTAACATCCATTACCAATCTTCCTGTTTTCGCTGAGGAAGGTTGGCCCTGACCTAACATCTGTGCCCATCTTCCTCTATTTTGTATATGGGATGCCACCACAGCATGGTTTGCTGAGCAGTGCGTATGTCCGCGCCTGGGATCCGAACCTGTGAACCCCAGGCTGTGGAAGCACAGTGTGCAACCTTAACCACTATGCCACCGGGCTGGCCTCTTAACTGGTTTATTTTTAAAATGATAATATAATCAGAGTAGTGTCCCATCACAAGTTTATTTATTTATTGTTTTAACTAATAATCACTGTTGAGTAACGAAAAGTGCACAAGATTAAGTTTACAGTTTAGTGTTTATGCAAAGTGGACTCTGAAAGCAGGTTGCCTGGATTTGAACATTGGCTCCTTCAATTATTATATCTGTCACCACAGGCAATGTACTTGAGCATCAGTTACTGTAAAATTGCAATACTAATAATTCCTTCCTCATAGGGCAGTTTTTGAACTAAATGAAATGATCGTTGCCAAGGACTTCATAAAATAAGTACTGCATAAACATTGGTTCTTATTAATTACTGAAAAACATGGACCCTGGCCCCAGTTTTGCCTTGTATAAGTTGAATGACTTTCATACTCTCTGCTCTTATAACCTTATTAATTCAATAATAGTACTGGTTTATTAAGCTTACAGAGTTTCTAAGGATTAAACTTGATGCCATATAAGAAAATGCTTTATAATTTGTAAACCTCTATAAAAATGGAAGGAATTATATTGAAAGATATATTTTAGTACAAAGAGCAATAAAAATATAACACAATTTAAAAAACAGAAGAAATAATATTATTTGCTATTTCAGTAAATGTTCTGTGTAATTGTCAATGTTTTCTGATGATAAGGTCTGTGATATCCAACAGATACAAAATTGGCATAAAATATGAAGGAAACGTGCGGCAATGGAAATTACAGAAAAGGCTGAAATAATAACCAAAAAAGATCATTGTGGAATATCAAGACAGTGTAATTTATTATGTTTATTTTACGACCACTTTAAAAGGGGTTCAAGACAAAAAGAAACTAGAGATGTGGTTCTAGTGTTATAGTTGAGAACTTGTTCTTTCATTTTCTATTTTGGTGATCTCAGTTCAGCTATCAGGATAAAATTGAATATAAGAATAAGATGAATGCATATACACACGCTCACTGAGAAAGCAGCATTGGTACTTTCCATGATGTTCAGTTGTCACTGGTGTTTGGTTGGTCCTTATATTACTTACTATAGCACAGATGCCACAATTGAGGGGAAATGGAGTTTTCTCCTGCTCCAGACACAGTCAGTAGTTCTAAGGACTCATTAATTTAAACTGATGGCTATTGGCAAGTGCTAATCTCCAGGGTAGATCCAATGCCTGGCTTATGACATAAAACTTAAAATAACAGCTCACCTGCTTCTGTTTTGTTCTTTTCTCAAGAACTGCAAAAATATGGAGATATGCACAACTCTCCTATAAACTGTCTCTTCCCATAAACATTATTTATTCAAAACCTAATGTTCCCTTTCAAAATGAGGGTCATTATAATCTCCAACCTGCAATTGAGAAATAGGATGGTCTAGTGTCCATGCTCACAGAATCATCAAATATACACTTTATTTTCAAGTGATACACGTCAATTCAATGCAAAAAAATATTGAAATACTACTATATGCATACACTGGTGATTCAGGGATAACTAAGAAAGACAATCTTTGGAATGCTCTGGAAAGAAGAAAATCATAAAAACAATTAAATAATAAAACAGAGAGTAATTATTTTCTCTTTAATACTACCCTAAAGAATAACCAATATGAATGATAAAAGTCTTACAATTTATCTATATGTGTGTGTGTGTTTAAAACACATATGATTCTCATAAATGGGGTCATACTAATGTACTATTTTACACGTTATATGTATGATCCCCAATATAGATTGAACTTAAATTATCAGCGTGTAACTAGCTATAGCATCTATTTTTATCTACCTAGCATTCCCCCGGATTTATGTATAAGAGTTTATTGAATCTCTTATTATTAATAATAATTCACTATGAATTATTATTAATGAATTATTATTTTGGTAATATATACTACAGTTTATTCAACTGTTGTGATTCCTATAGTTATTTTAATGTCAGGTATAAAAATGAGTAATAAATCAGTGGCAAAGATTAATGTGTTTCAATTAATAAGTTAGGAGACATGGAGGAGGTATTTCTCTTCTTTGGGCTTCAGGTTTCTGATTTATTTAATAGATATCTGTGTTGAAATTAGAACAAATAACCTAAGGGCCCTCCTTTCGGGACAATCTATGAATCTAAGGGACAGATTATTCTTTTAATAAAGATATATTTAAAATTATTTGTAATAATTTATTTAATTGTGGCCCATTTTTTTATAAGTGATTTGAAGATATCTAAGAATATACAAAATAAATTTCAAATATATATATAGTATATTAAAAAGTCAAAAGTAGGGAATATAAAAATTAGAATGGAAGGTACAGCCCCAGGGATTTCAGATTTCAAGAATGCATGTCAGAGTGTATTGCACTAAGATACAAATTTGACTTTCAATTTCTTGGAAGCCAGAACAAGAAAGAACACAATCAGCACAGAATACTTCCAGAAAAATATAGTAGCTTGAGAACCTTTCAAACTTACAGAAGGAAAACACAAATATTCAAAGATCACACACACACTCTACCAAATTTGAAAATTTCTCCAAGTCACTAGAGGTCTGATTTGCTCTCCTTCCTAGTTATGAATTTTAACTCATGTGGTTTATTCATCTAACTATATAAAGTTCAGCTTCATTCAGATTAAATCAGTCCAATAAAGACCAACTTGTAAATTATCTTTAATTATGTGAAATAATAGATGTACTAGCTAATGCTACAATGGCAATCATATTATCATATTGCAAAATACAAGTGTATGAAATCAATAGGTTGTATACTTTAAATTCATACAATGTTATATGTCAAATCTATTTCAATTAAAAAAAGCAGAGAGAGGCTGGGGCAGGTTAAAGTTAATGCAAGTTTCTGTAACCTTTGGGCATCTAGTTGGGTATCACTCACCCTCACTCACCCATGGGCAAGTGAAGACTACAGGTAGGGGTAGGATTTAAAATTAGCAAAGGTTATTGGAATATCCTTTGGTCATTGTGGATATTTGGACTCTCAGATGACCATAATAAGCTAGGACATCACTCCACGGTTCTGGATGGCTTTTGGGAGTAGGTCATTCACCATAGCAGTGGCTGTCTGAACGAGTTGTGCCAGGAAATACTGTCACATAAAACAGGAAGCCTCGGGCCGCCCAGTGGCTTAGTGGTTAAGTGCGCACGCTCCACTACTGGAGGCCTGGGTTCGGATCCCGGGCGCGCACAGACGCACTGCTTGTCCGGCCATGCTGAGGCCGTGTCCCACATACAGCAACTAGAAGGATGTGCAACTATAAAGCACAACTATCTACTGGGGCTTTGCGGGGGGGGGAAAAAAAGGAGGATTGGCAATAGATGTTAGCTCAGAGCCGGTCTTCCTCAGCAAAAAAGAGGAGGATTAGCATGGATGTTAGCTCAGGGCTGATCTTCCTCACAAAAAAAAAAAAAAAAATAGGAAGCCATTGGTGACAAGGCTCCTGAAATGTGGTTTCACAAAAAGATACGGTTGCCGCTAAGGCTGAAATAGTGGCCGCGGTAGCAGCAGTTTTAGAAGAAACAATTTTGAAATAACATAACTATTTTTTAAAATTCACATGTAAAAATTACCCGAAAACGCAGTAGTCTCCCAGTACTAGGAAAGATGACTGCCCACATTAGTTGGCAACTGACACAAAGAATTCACAAAAAAGAGGAGAGGAACAAGCACAGCAAAGATAAAAATGATATTTTTTTGATAGAGTATCAATGACTATAATTTCATCCTAGCTGCAAGGTATGTAGTTGTTTATGGTTGCAGCTCAGCCATGCATGGACAATACAATAATAATATTAATGATGATAAACAGGCAAACAAAAAACGAGCAAAGAAAAAACCCATAAGCCAGGCTGGGTTCCCCAAGCCATGGCATCTTCCTTCTACAAGATCTCTGTTCTGAGAACTAAGAATATTTCTTCAACATGTTCTAACAGCATACAAGGGAGATGAAATAATTAACAACAGATCAAATTTCTTTATTTCTTAATCCTTCTCATTCACTAAGATCCAGATTACTAAGATCTAAAATTTACTCCCTGTAAAGAAAGAAAAAAGCATTTTTAGCATAAAAATGAGTGTAGAGTTCAAGAAGTGAAAGAATAATATAGTCATAAAAAAGTCTGCAGGGAATAGAAATGTATTTCAGCCACGTCTGTTTTGTTTACTCCATAAAATATAAAGAAAACATGGTTTAATTGACTTGAGAGATAATACGTAGTATGATTTACAGATGAAAAAAAAACTGGATGAGAGCGGTAAAGAAATAAAAAATCATTGAAGAATTATTATATTTACTGTACATTTGAATGTTGCCAGGTAGCCCAAATTCTGAACATAATTTATTTTGGAATATGGAGAAAAAGCTTGAGGAAATATCTCAGAGTGAAAATAATCAGAAATGGAAATAGAAAGGAAAGTATCAGTTCATTTCACTTAGTAAAACTCACAGATTGGAAGGGTAGTTAATGGGCGGTCAGTGTTTACACAAAATATTGTTCCTTTACCACAGAAAAATTTAAATCTACAGACTGAAAGATTACACAGGATATCTGGCAACACCATTGAAGAAAAGACTATCTTTTGAAAATTTCCAATTCATGGTAGAAGCCAATGTCAGGACTTTTAAGCAATTCTGTCTAAACTATAGATCATATCTCAGTTTTTTACAGAAGAGGGAAGTTTTAAAGTTTTCTCACGTTTGTTAGCTCGGTATTTCCATTCTATTCACTAAGAAATGTTTTATAATAGAAACAAAATGTAAATAACCTAAATTCCAACAGTAGGATAGTGTTTATAGGATTTTATTGTGTGCATGTGTCATTACTTATCTCTTCTGGAAAGTACAGTAGGCTCTGAACAATGGGTCTTGGGTCTGTCACATGATTTGTGTGCGTGTGGAGGAGGGGCGGCAGGGGGAGCAGAAAAGAGAGATTACAGAAATTGGGTAAAGTCCTATTGAGAAGGTGATCTTCATCCAAAACTTGGATTTGGCAAATAAAAACATAAAAAGTGAAATAGGCATAAAAAGAGAAGCAGGCAAATGTATACAGAATTTGGGGCTTATCTTTGGAGAAACGAGAGACAAATTTGGAAACATAGACGTGGCTGGAGTTTTAAGGATTTCAGATATAAGCCATTGAATTTGGATTGATTTATTTATTTTTTGGTGAGGAAGACTGGCTCTGAGCTAACATCTGTGCCCATCTTCCTCTATTTTGTATGTGGGATGCGAACATAGCATGGCTTGATGAGTGGTGCATTGGTCCGCACCCGGGATTCGAACCTGCGATCCCTGGACCACCAAAGCAGAGCATGCAAACTTAACCACTATGCCACTGGGCTGGCCCCTTGAATTTGGATTTTTATCAGTTCTACCCCAAGGTTCCTTAAGAATATCTCCCTCCACCCTGGCAACACACCTGCTGTATAATGTCCCATGTTTGACTCACTTCTATGAAAATATAATGATTTATATATATATATTTTTTTTTTTTTTTTCTTTTTTTTGCTAAGCAAGATTCACCTTGGACTAACATCTGTGCCAATCTTCCTCTATTTTGTATGTGGGTCGCTGCCACACCATGGCTGACAAGTGGTGTAGGTCCACACCTGGGAACCGAACTGGGCTGCCAAAGCAGAGCATGCTGAACTTCACCACTAGGCCATGGGGCATGCTCATGATGATATATTTTTAAATGGGATAAATATTATAATAGATATTAGGTTATTCACATTTCACTGTTTACTATCTGTAATTCCTCTTTTTTCCTCTTCCACCCATCTTGATACACTAGATAGTAATAAAGTTGAGAACTGCTGCTGGACTCAAATTAAAAACTTTGTAAACCACCCTCTTCTTAGATGTCTTCCTTTTCGTGAAAAAACGTGCTAGCTGTGTTATTTGAAATGAAATGGGTAAATGGGTGGCCAAAGTAATCCTTTATCGCTTTTCAATTATTTACTCTCCCACATTGAAAAATAGAAACATCAGAAAGCAAAAGCCATGATATGGATTTTTAGGCAAGTGCTAAGGAGAGCATACTTCATGGTCTGCCTGGGATAGTTCTGATTTATGTCTATTTTCCTGGTGTAATTCATGATAGTGTCCTCTTTCACTCTCAAAATTTCTGGACTATAAATTATGTAGTCACCCTATCAAAACAATCTTAATAATTTTTCAGGGTATTTTGATATAAACTCTAAAAATATAATGTAAAAAAACTATGCATATGGATATTTAGGTAAATATTAAAGCGGAAAATAAGAGGATTAAATATGTGAAGACATATATGGAAATCTAATTTACAAGGGAATTTCAGTTAACAATTATTTTCCTCACTTTAACATTTGTCTTTGGAATGATCATTTTTCCTTTGGGATGATTGTAAATATCAATTTACAAATGACAATATGACTATTGCTTATAAAACAACAACAACATACCAATAACAGCCTGTGACAACTCTATCTGTAGAATTTCAACTGAAGGAACAAAATAGCACACTAAGAATATTTTGGGGGAATGTGAATCACAGCGAACATTTTCTAAAAAGAGTAAAATGAAAGATGGAAAATGAAAGGAAGTAAGAAAGAGAGAGAAAAATGGCAATGTATTGAGATAATTAGTAAAATCTTTAAATGTCTCAAATAGGAGTTAGTAAATAAATTTATGCTAGTAAATCATTATATCTTATGTTCATTAATAGTGAAAATTATTGAAAAATAGTGATGACATAACTATCTTTGCCTATGCAAAGTTAATGTGAAAAAAGGAATTCACATTTTCTATATGTTGACTTAAGAATTTTCAAGTTTTCTATAATGAACATTAGGTTCACAGTTAAAAATTCTAAATATTATTTACAACATAGGTATTTTTTATAATAAAACTTTATAAAGAAGTGACATTTTATTGTCCCAGATATTTATTGTAAACCAACCTGCCATTTACAACTTAAATATAGGGAAAATATTCTGTCCTGTTGAGTTCAGCGTGATTGAGTTCACCTGTGTGATATAAAATGCATTTTCTATTAGTTTGTGTGGCTATAAAGTCAATAAAAGGAACAGCAGTCTTCCCCATAGAATGTTCACCTACTGCAGTTTTCAGCTTATTATATAGCAAAGAGGAACAAAATACTCATAGTAACAATGTATTTTTAATAGGTTCTCAAGCTGTCCCTTTCACAAAGAGTTGTGGCTGAATACAGACGTAGCTGCTGTGAGATTTTATATTGGTGGACGGGCTGAACAAAAACCAGGTAGGGAGACATTTATCTAACACAAACGCGTGGGCTTCTCAGGCATAAAGCCTACTGATTTTGACACTGGGTTACTAGCTCTGTTTTCCCTGAATGTGGCTCAAATTTCATGGGCAAAATGCTTTCTAGAAAGCAAAGCAAAGATTATCAAACATAAGTCTTAGAAATAAAGGAGGATATGTAGGGGAATTGACTAATTCACAAAGAAACATTGCAGAGACAAATGATAAACATCATCATAGACTCAAATCAGGTAAGTATTCATCAATTTAAATTTCACATTTAAGATGTAAAGTTTAAAATTAGGTATAATAACACACAATTACATTTGGAAAGCGTTTCCTCCTCCTAGTGGCTGGATATAAAACTAAAAAAATCTCCTTTGTCTCACTGAAACCCTACAACTTCAGAGCTCATTCCAATATTTTCTTTGACTTGAAGATGGTATAAAGTTCCTAAATCTAATTAAAGAATGTCCCTTAGGTAAAGTAAAAGGTTGCTAGCCAATGTAAATATCTAAGACTATCAGGCAATTAACAAAATTAAGGGAGGAGGACTTAATGTTTGCTGTCTGCAATTTTTAGTTTACCTTCTGATTTCCCACTTCTGATAAGTGCAAAACAAAAATTCTTTTCTATAAGGAAATACAACAGTGTTAGTAGGGTATTTAATAGTAACAGACTATCTCTTTTAATGTATGGGAGACAATAGGGAGTGGCAGGAATTATGGCAAATTAGGATTTCTATCTAAGGGCAGGTAGGGAGAATGCTACTCAGCTCCAGTGGGTTGTTGCTATGAAATAATGTGGGCCCACTGTTGTCCGAGTTTCAGATATTCCAGAAGATTCTCAAATCTAAGTCCACATTGAGAATAAGGAACTTTTACATTGAAATATAAATGGATTTTTTCATTGCAAAGCAAAATATAGTACTTTGTGGAACATCCGTTTGCATTCTCTGATCTGACACTTAAACATACAGCTCAAATATGGATCATTCAAAGCAGCATAGGTCCTGGTTAGAAGCATGAACACTGGAGCCCAAGTGCCTCTGATGGAATTTGAACTTTGTCAGGTACGAGTAGTTTGAGCTTTGGGATTATAAAAGCATGTAGTTATTTCATAGGATTGTTGTGAGGATTAAATTAATTAACATATGCCAAGCCCTTAAAAGAGCACACAGTAAGTATTAGGGATTATTTAATTACTGATTAGGTAAAGGGGAACCTGCTAAATCTTTTGCTTGTGAAGGACAAGGAAAAGCATTACTCATTGCTTTATCCTTAGACTATAGTACAGAGTAGGTGCTCATAAAAGTTTTGTTGATTGTGCAATTGTGGAAAAAGCAGCAACTTTAGAACTGGAAAGACCTGGGTTAAAACCATTGCTACGGGTACTTAACAATTGTGTGACCTTGGATCTTAAACTTTCTGAAAATTGGGAAGAGTGATACCTAATTTAATAGCATAGTGATGAAGATTAGAGTTAAAATATCTGAAATAGGAAGTAATCCATATGGTTTTTATCCTCCGGTGTTATCCGTGTGATGAGGTCACCTTACACGGCAAAAGGATTTTGCAGATGTTATGAAGGTTACCAATGAGTTGTTCTTAAAATAGGAAGATTATTGGGGAGTGGGGTCTAATTTATTCACATGAGCTCTTTAAAAGCAGTATTTTCTCCTGGTGGCAGAAGGAAAAGTCAGAGAGATTTGAAGCACGTAACAGGCTTGACACCCTCTTGGTGGCTTTGAAGATGGCAAAATGAAGCGGGTCCTGTAGGAAAGGATTCAGGAGACCTCTAGGAGCAGAGAGCAGCGTCTAGCTATAAGCCAGTAAAGAAATAGGGATCTCAGATCCACAACCACTTGGAAAGAACTGGATTCGGCCAACAACCTGAATGAAATTGGAAGCAGATCCTTCCCCAGAGTCTCTAGGTAAGAGCCCAGCCTGGCAAACTTTGATTTCAGCTTGGTGAGAACACTGAGCAGAGAACCCAACTGAGTTTTCCTGGACTTCTGACCTACAGAGCTGTGATCTGATATAGCATATGGGTGTTCTTCAAGCCACTAGGTTTATGGTAATTTTTTACACAGCAATAGAAAACTAACATAGCATGTAAATTGTGTGACACTTAGTATCTACATATTAAATGTTAGCTATTATTTTAATTAAATATTTGTTCAGTGAATCAAGATTGAAAGTTTGGTGTTAAAATTCTTCCGACAGACAAAATTACCCTACATATAGTCTCATATTTCTTTTCTCCCCTTAACCTTCTGAATGCTGAGATTAAAAATGGATACTTTACAGAAGCAAGAACTTCAAGACAGTGGAAAGGAGTGTGGAAAAAGAAAAGTAAATAAACCATTCCTGGGAAAATTGAACCTATCAAGATGTATTGTTCCTGGAGATTTGTAATGTTAGAGTTAATCGATACTTTTCTGGGATCATCTTTGACATGTCTAGTCCTTCTTGAATTGATTGGGAATATGTCTAATTTCAGAATTTTATGTTATATTGCTATTTTGAAAATATCTATACCCTTTAAATTGGGGATGATCCAGAGCAAGATTGGAGGTGATCTGGAGCATAAATGATTGAAGCCAAGATTCTACAATATCGTGTGTAAGTTTGATACTTTCTACCTTCTCATGCCTAATGCATAGTAAGTGATATTTATAAAAAGAGTATAGCCTGTGGCTAATATTAGGCTCATGGTTTTGGCAATCTTTTGAAGACCATCCAGTTTAATATCTGGCAAAACACGTCTTTAATAATCTTGAATAAATTAATGAATGAGAGGATGAAATTTTTATGTATTCTCTTAAAACCATGATCTCTCTTTCTTTATCTATATCCATTCTCCTCTCCCATCTATTCTTAATTTTCCAAATTATGTCTCTCACGAAATAGCTGAAAGCATTGCTCAGAATTGCTCTCTATGGTCCTATTTTCAGAACTGATCTCTCGAGTCTTTTTGAAAGTTTCTTATACTTTTTCATGTTACAGGAAGTAGTTTAAACATGAGTGGGTATCTTTAGTGTCAACAAAACTTATAAAAGTCTGATACTTCAGCAGAATGTGTGAATGGCTGGTGTACAACTATCCAAAGCTGTACTGTTTTACTAATCTTAAATGAAGTATTAAGAATTCTGGTAAAATATGTCACTATAAGTACTAAAATATATTTCAATTAAATATTGTTCAGAATCTTCAGATTCAGGGAAATAACGATACTAGAAATGATATAATAATGATATAAGAAAAAATGAGGAGAACAAAAATTATATGTGTATAACCAATGCCAAATTATATGCTGAATAATTAATTAAAATCAGATGTGTGTCCTTTTAGCATACTGTTAGTATTTTTGAATCAGGAGAACTAATCAATTACACATTTGCTTCAAAGAATTTTGAATCACAACTATAAAAGAACGATTTTTCCGTGTTTTAAAAAAATATATGGGGGTCAAAATTTAGCCAAAACTAGTATATGAAAGAGTAAATAGAAATATTTTATTATTCTGAATGAGTGTGGATTTTGTGTGTGTGTGTGTGTGTGCATGTGGCAATGAGGTGGGGTGTGTGTGTGTGGGTGTATAGGTATAAAAAAGACAAAGGAGAGAGAGAGTGTGTGTGTGGGTGTGCATGAAAGACGAGAGAGAGAGAGAGAGAGAGAGAGAGAGAGAGAGAGAGAAAGAGAGAAGGAGGGGGGCAGGAGAACTTGGGAGTGGGTGTTGTATGTTTTCTTTGGTCTTTGAGATAAGTTGAAGCCATAGTCATAGATCATGATGTTACCACATTATTTTTCACCTGTCTGTGTTGTCAATGCCAATGCTTTATATAACTAAATATAGAATTAAGTAGGTATGTATATTAAGTTTCTCCAGAAAAAACAGAACCAATTGTAAATATATATATATATATGTATATGTATCTATATGCATACATCTATCTGTATGTATATATATGTGTATATATGTCATCTATATGTGTGTATATATAAGTCATATATATACACACACATATACATGTATATATGATTTATTATAAGGAACTGGCTCATGTGATTATGGAGACTGATAAGTCCCAAGATTCACAGTCAGGAAGCTGGAGACTCAGGAGAGCCAAAGAGCCAACGGTGTTGTTCCAATTCAGAGTCCTGCAGACTCGAGACTCAGGAAGAGCCAATGTTTTAGTTCAGGTCCAGAGTCAGGAAAGAAACAATGTGCCAGCTCAAGGCAGCTGTGCAGGAGGAGTTTCTTCCTACTCACGGGAGGGTCAAACTTTTTGATCTATTCAGGCCTTCAACTGCCTGGACATGGCCCACCTACATTAGGGAAGGCAATCTGCTTTACTCAGTCTACTGCTTCAAATGTAAATTTTATCCAGAAATACTCTCATCGACACATCCAGAATTATGTTTGATCAAATGTCTGGGCACCTCATGGCCTATGCAAGTTGACACATAAAATTAACCATCACAGTATGATTTGCTATAATTGACACATGTTGAGATATCCACAAGATCCATATAAGCTTCTTTCCCACTGGGCCTACTCTCTGCACAACTCTCTTTCCTCCCTCCCTCCATCTCTCCTGTCCTCTTTTCCCTTTTTCTAATCACATATAAATAATTTTAAATATGAATTTACGGTGCGGGCCAGTGGTGCAATGGATAATGCATCTGACTACGGATCAGAAGATTCTAAATATGAATTTATTTGATTAATCAAAAGGCTAAATTAAGTGGAATTTGAGAAGATTTAGGTTTTTGGAGAGCAAGTTTCAGAGTATATTTATAGACTTTTTCGTATTAGGTGAAGTAAAAAGAGTTCTAGAAATATATTTCAGGAAATTTTACTATGGATAGTTAAGAACAATAATACAGATAATAAAATTATAGGTAGCTTTTTTACTTTTTTTCTCTAGCTCTAATATTTCTCAAAAACAAAAATAAATCAACAACATTGACAAGGTATAACATTTCTCTTACAAGTTCACAAACACAAACTTATTCTTAGTGGCATCCACAGAACCTGGCGTAAAGAAAACACACAATGTTAACTAAGCACACATCCATCTTAAGAAAATATTACAGAAAGAAAACAATTAGCTTTTGATCCCATAAAGGTTTATTTTCATATAAAACCAGGTCTTCAATCTTAACTAACGCTTAACAATTCTCCATTAAATATTGGTATATTGTATTAAAATTATTCACTTAATGAATTGAACTGTTCGTTCCTATTCAAATGAAGGGGCAGCCCCTTCTCTAGAGCTGTTTAGAGTTGACTATATAGAGGCGTCTACAACCTACAGAGTTTTGACAAAAAAAAAAAAGTAAATAAATTGACACTATGTTAAATAATTATTTTTTCTTTCCTCTCCTAAATATTTAACTTGATTGGAAGAAGAGGACCTGATAAAGTTTTCCTATGCTTACACATAACAATGCCCATTAAAGCCATTTTTTGGTCTACTTAATGTTTTATACAGAAGAGGAGGAACTATAACATGGCGTGGCCATTGTTTGAAATTCAAATGACAAAACTTCTTGAATAAACAGCCTCCCTCCCTCATCCCACTTGGCCAGACCTACCCTACACCCAAGCAGCACCTACACTAACACTCACTTTGAAGTATTTAATCTCAAGAAACTAGTGTCTAATTGAGTCATTCTATTTTTTAGTACTTTAATAGCCACTGGATAGTGTTTAGAGCAGCGTTTTGCAACATCGCGTACGCTTTGGAATAACCTGGGAAAGTTAAAAGAAGCAATGTGTGGGTCCCACATCAGACTGAATACAGTTGAAACTCTCTGGGTGGGATCTGAGCACCAGTAACTTTTGATACTGGTGGTTTAATGTGAAGTCAAGTTTGACAATCACTTCTTTATAAGTAGTTTTTGATGTATCCTTTGGAAGTTCCAAGTAGTTGGAATGTTTGACTTGTGTGGATATTTTGTCACTTGAAAATAGCCAAAAGCATTTCAGAGCCAGTATTGATGAAGAAATAAAGTAAAAAATGAGGTAGTGAATTTGATTTTTATATCACACAAAAATGCTCTGGAGATAGCTTCCAAAGAGGAAAACAATAGGCATTTTTTCTCCCTTAAATTTTATTATGAAAATCATCAAACAAGCAGAGAAAAGGAAAGAAGGGTAAATAAACATTCATAACCCACCAACTAAATTCAAAAGTTGTTAATATTTTATATGCTTTTCTTTCTGTATCTATCTATCATCTATCTATCTATCTTTCTACCTCATAAATAGCTGTCTAGGTATCTAGGCTATGGGACAATAGAACTATAGTAGGAAAGTGTGGGTCCTTGCAAGTGTTTATTTGAAGGAGGCAATATTCACTTGGTTGATTATTTTGTAATCTATGTATGTATATATATATTTATGCTCATTCACCTATAGTTACACTTTCTTGGATATTTATCTGTATAATAAAGCATAATATGTATGCTATATATGTTATATATATGAAATAACATATCAACATAGCATATATGGAATTATCATTTAGAGAGGTCTGAATTAAGGAATTCTATTTACATTATCAACTTTGACTCTCACAAAAGCCAAATGAGGTGATATTATTTCGCAAATGAGGAAACCGAAGAGTTACACAATCTGTAGTCATCTAAGCTCTGTCTTTTGCACATTCACTATCAGTGGTTCTCAAACTTTAGCCTGTATCAGCATCAGCTGGAGAATCGGTTAATGCAGAGATTGCCATCCCCACCCCCAGAATTTTCCGAGTCAATAGGTCTGGGGTGGAACCTGAGCATTTGTGGAGACTTAGCATTTGTAAGAGTTCCCAGTTGATGCTAACACTTCTGGTCCACCATCCACACTTTGAGATCAATTTCACTTGAACTCCAAGACTCAGCTCAGAAGTTATTTTACCCCAAGGCCTTCTATGCCCTTCATTATCTATGTACCTCTATTTTTCCTCACTGATTTGCTTGATATGCTCTTCCCACGTTCCTGCATCACCTTTTAAGAAGTAGATGATTATGGTTGTGATATTGTGATTTGTAATAAGAAATATATATATTTGGTCTTCATCCCGTTTCTGGTAGAGCTCCCAACACCTTTGGAATTTCTGAAGTTATGAAAACAATAAAAGTGTCTTTTGCTATGCTAATGAGGTAACTTCTGGGTGCACCTAAGAATGGGGGCTGGTTACCAGGGGAGTCAATCAAGTGATTAAAAGATTGGAACTTTCAGTCTCACCTCCTGACCTCTGGGAAGGGGAGAGGGGCTAGAGGTTGAGTTCAATCATCAATGGTCAATGATTTAATCAATCATGCCTTTGTAATGAAGCCTCCATAAAAACCCAAAAGGATGGGGTTTAGAGAGCTCTGGGTTGGTGGACACATGGAGATGTGGAGAGGGTGGTACTCCTGGAGAACATGGAAGCTTCTTGCCCTTTCCCCTAACTTGCCCTATGCATCTCTTCCATTTAGATGTTCCTGAGTTATATCCTTTGATAATAAACCAGTAATCTAGTAAGCAAAATGTTTCTCTGAGTTCTGTGAGTCACTCTAGCAAATTAATCAAACCTGAGGAGGAGGTCATGAGAACCTCTGATTTATAGCCAGTTGGTCAGAAATACAGGTAACAACCTGAGTTGGCATCCTGAGTTGGAGGAGGTTGTTGGTATCTCCAATCTGTAGCCAGTGCATCAGAAACACAGGTAACAGCCTGGGTTTGCGACTGGCCTCTGAATTAGGGAGGGGGGGAGTCTTGCAAAACTGAACCCTTACCCTGTGGAATCTGTTGCTATCACCCGGTAGATAGTGTCAGAATTGAGTTGAATTCTCAGACATCCTGCTGGTATCTGAGAACTGCATGGTGGCATATGGGGAAGACTCCCCCCCCCCAACATCTCCTCCACTGCAACAGGTTGGAATTGGGTCCAGGAATCCAAAAATAATAGTATAGTATAATGTTTCAACTATGAACATCTCAATCCATTTCCCAACACACATATACACAAACACACTACAAAATACATTTCTAGCTCTTCAGGGAGAAGGAAACATACCTGATTACCCTGTATAACCAATGAGCCTAGTCCCATAACTTTTACCCATTAACTCCTCATTAAAAGTTTGTAGATTAAATAAATAAATGACTTTCTTGAATTACCAAGTTTTACACACAGATGATTGCTATAATAGGGACATTAAAAACTGTATCTTGTCAATTTTTACCACACCTCCACATAGTGATTGGGATGTAAAAAACATTCAGTGAATATCTTACGGTAGATAGACAAATGAAAGGCTATAAAGACTCATCTTCAAATGCTTCCTGTCCTTTCAAAATATCTTTGAAATGGGTATGATCCCCCCATGAGACTCAGACACATATCCTCAGAAAGCTGTGTGAAAGAAATAAATATTATAAACTAGCTTAAAAAGTAAAATAAAATACGTGGAAAACACTAATGACATGAAGCATGTAAGCTGTTGATATCTCCTGAGGGCCTAAGTCCATTTATATCAGAGATGATGGAGTCCACCATCAACTCTGGGTTTCAAATATGAACTCCTCTGTAAATTGAGGATAATAATACCAACAACCTCGGAAGTTTGTTGTGAAGTTTGAGAGAGATAACACATCCAAAGTGCTTTGAGAACTGTCTGAGATTTTGGAGACGGGCTGTACTCACATAAAAAACATAACATTTATCATATACTTAATAGGGGTCAGATTTTGTTGTATTATGGAATCCCTTTTGAAAATGTCAAGCTGAAAGAGTAGAAACAATTGCCTCCTGCATTCCCTTTATATTTTACCTACTCCTCTCTTTAATTTTGTGAACCAATTGGTGTGGACAGATGGGCCCATTTATCATCCTTGCAAATCGACACCATTAAGCGGGTAACTGTTTCTTGGGTCTGTTGTGAGAGATGAAAGAATCAGGTTTGATATATATTTTTAAAAGACTGCTTATAAGGCAAGTTTAAAAAAGCAGTTTAAAAAACTGCTTTTAAAAGGCAGTTTAAAATGGCTATTACATTCTAACATTTCCGAAAGATAAAAGATTAAAAATGCAAGCATCTGTGTACCGATAAAGGGCAGTAAAACTTGGAAGCAGACTGGAAAATTCCAAAATAGCAGCAATCATATCTTCATATCGCCTCCTCCCCTCTGGGTACCATGCTATTATTTATTTTGGCTAATGTGCCATCCTTCTTTTTTGAAGGAAAAGCAAGAATAGATGAATAATTGATACACATATAACTAGGCAACATCCGTAGCCTTTCTGCTAAATAGAAAAAAAAAAAATCCTGGTTACCGGTACTTAGCATTTTATCAGATGATATTCAAAAACTTGTTATATGACTAAGAAATCATTTCTATATCATTTCCAGATGTGCTTCCATGACAAGCTTCCAAGCATGGAGTAAACATTATTGTTTTTACTGTATCTTTCCTCTAATTAAGCTCAATAACGTCAAACAAGTCACTTAGCTTCTTAGAACCTCAATTTCCTTTATCTGCAAAATGGGGGTCATGATCTTGTCCTTCCTCCAAGAGCAATTTCAAGGAACAAAGCACTTTTTGATGAAAGAGGTATTACATATATGATAGTAATATTCTAGGCCTCAGAAATATTACGCTCAAATTATCTATCTCAAAATATCGATTCTCAAATTTTCTTATATCTCTATGGATCTAGGTGGTCATATTCTGAATATTTGACACCAAGACTGTGATTTCCCTTTAAAAAGAGCTGTAGGGATACCCACTCCCATCCTAATTAAGTTAAAATAAAGTTAATATTAGTAATGGTTATAATACATAGCATATTGTCCAGCTGTCATAAATAACATTTTAAATTTAAGTACAGGGATAAGAATGAAAAGAGCTGGGACTTTACATGTCAGAGTGAAAAGAAGTCCATACTGGGTTTTTGGAATGCCGGCTCACCAGAAGATTTTAGATAAGACTCAGAATTTCTCTGACCCAGAGGTTCCTGATATAATCCATTAACCAAGGGCCATGCCAGTGACTATGACGTATAAAAAGTGGAGATGTCATGTTTGAGAAAAATAAAGCTGGCTAAATTCCAACCTCCGTTCTTTTCTATTTTGTTGATTCAATTTGGCATATGCAACCCTGTCAGCAACATAAGATTGCCAAGAGTATCTGCACATGGCCTTGGGAATTTCTCCAGGCCATCTACTTTCCAATTTCAGATCCTATGTTCTCTGATACCTCAGTGCCTTGTCTCCAGCCATTTCTTGGAGGCCACATGCACCACAACCACAAAGAAGGGATGCTTCACTCAAATATCTAGAACTCCATCCCACCAGAGTGGGATTGCCTGCCCCCAAACCAAGCCATTTAAGGTGGATGATAATGCATTTATGTGCTTACCCAACTCTATCTTATAGGCCATTACTCTCCTTAGTACCAAGATACTGCTGATGGGAAACAACTCAGCATGAAGGTCCTCTGTTCAATTCTGATCTTGCTACTTTCTGTGTGAACAATTCTCTTCGTCTATTAAATGGAAACATAATACCTTGTAAAATTGTTTGGAAGTTTAAATAAGATAAACACAAACACGCACAGTTCCTTGTACAGATAATAATAATAATAATAGTTCATTTTATTAAATATTTTCTATTACTTTAAAAGATGTTATTGGGCAGCTGGCGTCTTAGAATATCATCTTTATTAGGGAAACTTTCAAATTGCCTTTTAATGCAAGCTAATGCAGAGGTTTCTAGGGAAAAATATCTAATATTTATGAGAATCGTACAGCAAAAAAACCCTCATCATACACCAGCTTATTATTTTTTTATAGCAACTTTAGGTTGTAACTCTTACTAGTCCCGTTTTAGAGATGAGGAAACAGAGATGAAGTTACCCCAGATCATAAAGCAAGAAATAGAACTAGGATAACAATAACATGAACAGCAACAGCAGCGACAATAGTGACAATCATCATAATAGCAACAACAGCTAACATTTGGCATGCTCACTGAGCCCCAGATCTCTTGCTGCAGTCCTTACATGCATTGTCTAATTGTTGAGTTTTTTCCCCACAAGAACAAAAACAACATTTAGAGCTGTGGTTCTCAACCTTGGCTGCACATTAGAGTTACCATGGAAACATTAAAGAATTTTGATACTCTGCACCCATCCCCAGAGATCACGATTTAGTTGATCTACGGTGGGGCCCAGATATTGGTATTTATTTTAAAGTTCTCCAGTGGTTCCAACTTACAGCCAGCATAGAGGACCACTGCCTCAGAGAGTTTAAGTAACCTGTTGGAAGTTATTCAGATGCACAGAACTGGAATCCTTCTCTAAACTTCCTGCTTCAAAACTCTTACTCTTAAACTCACTGTAATTCTAACTCCATATTCCCTTCACTGTGCCAGTTGCTGCCCCTTCTTTCTCAAGCACATATTGTCTTGGCTTTACTACCAACTTTGGCTTCACACTGAATTCTTTTAACACCTGTTTCCACTCTCTCCCCTCCCCTTTGGGCGCAGGGAGAAGGGAGTAATTCTGAGTTTCAGCAGAGCTATTAGCACCTCCTTGTCAGACCATAGCTCACACCTCCTTGCGTATAATATGTCTCTGCTCCTCAGCTGCAGGGTGCTAGTCTGATACGGAAGCTGGCTGAGAAGAACAAGAGGAGTGGCAAAACATAAGTGGGGTAAGAGTTTACGGCGGATAGCTATTATTAAGCCGACTTCTTCTCGAACCTTTACACTTCCTAGCCTGCAGTATCGGATAGAGCAGAGTTATAGCTGGAGGCTTTCTATCTAAAACAAGGCCTATGAGACCACCTACATCAGAGTTACCTGAAGGCGACAGTTGTTGAAAATGTAGATTTCTAGGACGAACTCAAGTCGTCCAAATCAGAGTCCCTGATGGAATTCTGTGTTAATAAAATTTTGACATGGTTCTGATAAACATAAAAAGTTGATGAGCTTTCCTTTAAACAGAGCCTACATCTAACTTAGCATGACAGATTAAAATTGTAAGATGACATAGATCAGAGTTTCTCAAGAGTGACACTATTGATATTTTGGGCTGGACGATTTCTTTTGCCATGAGGTTTGTTGGCTATTACGTGCATTATAAGATGATTTGCAGTATCCCTGGCCTTTGCCCATTAATAGCATCTCCCTAGTTGTGACAATCAAAAATATCTCTGGACATTGTCAAACATCCCCTAGAGGGGAAAGTAAAATTGCTCCCAGTTGAGAACCACTACATAGATGAAAAGAGGGATCCGTGGTGTCCCTGAACTTTCAGGCCAATTTTATACCATAATGATTCTTCCTAAAACCAATTTTCCACTTTCTTACCAATTCCGCATACAGATTACTATCTTCATTGTTAATTATATTATACAATTGGTTGCATGTCCACTATAAGCCAGGAGTGTTACTAGGTTAGTCATATCTATTATCTCACTTAATCTCCTGTGTTCCACAGTGTAGTACATTGGTCCATGGTACAGGCAGCAATCTCAGACCATCTATTTCCCAATCCTATCTCCACCACTTTGCAACTACAAAATGTTGAGAATGTCACTTTTAAGCCTCAGTTTGAACAACAACAAAAAGATAATAAGTAAAAAGAGAACAAGGTAAATAAGATAAAAAGGTCACAAAAAGGTAAAAATGTAATAATGGTGTCTACCTCACAGGTGGATGTGTAAATTGCATATAAGGTGCTCATTATAGTGGCTAATATATAAAAATATCTAACATTTACTGAACTCTTACTATTGTATTAATCCCATTTTATAGACGAAGAAACTGGAGCATATGCGTTAAGTAATTTGCTGCAAGTCACAGATCTGCAAAATCTCAGAGCTTGGATTCACATACAGGACCGTGATTCAAGTGCCTTATCACTTTTCATAACACAACACTGCCCAAGTTGCCAGACAGCATGTGAGTGCCCTTCTTGAGATCCATTGTAAATTTGTTCCTTTCAAATCTTCAATTCTTTACCCTTTGCAATAAAGGTCCTCTACTCTGGTCCAGACTGACATTGCTTCTTGGACAGTTAAAATCACTCAAAAATACAGTACTTAACAAATTATCATTAAGTACATTATACTGTAATGGAAACTGCCATTTGTTGAAATGAAATAATTTGATCCATTTGTAGCAACATGGTACTATGGGCAAAGTATTCATGGAAAAGTGCTCAAAAAATGGGTTCTAGTCTTGGCTTAGGCATTAACAATCTTTGAGCCCCAGATATTTGGAGACAATCTGCTAAAGCTCTCTGTCTCTTTTGACATCTTCCATCCCATGTTTTTTCAGTGAATCTTGACTCTCTTGAATGTATCCTGCATATAGAGTGTATTGAGTAAATATCTTTAGAAAAAATGACTAAATGACTTGATTACAAACTCATGATATTTTCCACAGCAGATAATCAGAAGATGACAACATTTTTTGTCTCATTCCAGAGTGTTTATGCACAAATATTTTTGCATCTAAATATAAGTCATTGATAAAAAGACCTTTTCAATATCTTTGAACCACAGTATTCAAATTCTAGTTCGGATAGTATTTTCTCTTATCTAAAACAATGAATTTCAATGCACTTTATTTTTGCGGGGTTCATTTGGGTTCACTGCAGAAGGGGAAAAAAAGTGCTTATTCCAGAAGATAAATAAATTTGGTGACTTTAAGGTTTGGAATTTATTGTTTTACCTCCTGGGGAAATACAGCAAACAAGGACACACATTATTCTGTCTGAATAATTTGTTTGCCCAATGAAATCCCCAGTCAACAATTAATATTGCAGGTACTTTGAGAGTTTAATGTATTTATAGATAATTTGTAAGTACTGAATTTCTAAGTGGTTTTAAATATCCAAGTAGGCAATGTGAGCCTGGAATAATCTGCATGTTCATTTGCTCAACAATTTACGACAGAAAACACTGCTACATTCTGATCCCATGTTTTTATTTTATCGTTTAGGTTTCTAAATTGCTGTTCAGCATAATAGGGAAATTTCAGCCTGTTAATGTAAGTAAATCTCTAAGGAATTATAACAATAGTTATCAATTATAGGGGGAAATCATTTCCTGATTAACCAGCATTTGATGAAAAGGATCATTAACTTTTTTAGTATTAACGGGACTCCCCATCACTATACTTGAAGTGCCCACACATGCTTATTGATTAATTGGCTGAAAGACAAAGAGATGGTGCGTATATCAACCTTGGAGAGAAAAGCATTATAGAATTAGAATCATAATTGCTATCTTAAAAAGACTTTGATTTGGGGAACAGATGGGAATACTGGAATAGATTTGATTAATATTTTTAAATGTTAAAAAAGTTCTGATTCTAAAAAAATTAACAAATCCAAAGCATTAATTTATTCACTTCCCAGTTGAAAACAAGTGGTACTCCAGATGCTCCTTAAATTGGATTTATACTATAGGAATAGGGATATAGTGTTTTTATTAAGACTTGTTCTATATGATGATATATAAGATAAAATATTCCCTTTTGGAAGTTGTACTGTAAATAGAGGAATCTACTAATAATAACTTATTTGTTAATAATTTCTGATAAGGCAATAAAAATATGACAGAAAGACTATATTAGCAGCAGAATGATCATGGGCTATCAGACAGTTCTTCTTGAGTTTGCTTACTGGCTCTGCCATTTCCAATTGGTGTGTCTTTTGGCAAGGTTTTTATTTATTGATTGATTTTTAAATTTATATACAGTAAAATTCAGCCTTATTGGTGTTCAGATGTATGAGTTTGGACAAACGCCTAGTGTGGTTTAACCACCACCACAATCCAGTCGAGATATATAAAAGTTACATCACCCAAAAATACTGTGCTCCCCCTTTGTAGTCAATGCCTCTCCCATACCCTGACCACCAGTAATCTGTTTTCCACCCATCTCTGTAAATTTTCCTTCTCCAAAATGTCATTCAAATTAAATCACATGTAGCCTTTTGAGTTTGGCTTGTTTTACATATTAAAATGCATACTCAAGAGAAATGAAAACTCATGTTCACACAAAAACCTGTATTTGAATTTTTATAGCAGTGTTATTCATAATTGCCAAAAAACTGGAAACAACCCAAATGTCAACTGGTGAATAAATAAACTAAATCTAGTATATCCAATGGAAAAATACTCAGCAAACAAATTATTAGTACATGCAACAATGTGGATTTCTATCAAATGCTCTGGCAAATTTTTAATCTTTGTGATCCTCAGACTTCTCATCTGAGAAATGAAGATAATACCATTATTGCAAGTTTATGTTGAGAGCTGAAATATTTGATATAAAATACGTTATATTGTACTCAGCTCATGGAAGTCACTCAAAAACTTTGTTGCACTATTATTATAATTTGGTTATGGGATGCTTTGATTAATTGAGTATACTAGACAAGAGTGGTGAAAAAGGAATATAACTCCAATCAAAGTTATCCCAATGGGATAATTGCCAGAGTCCTGGTTATGGAAAGAAGGAATGGTATAAAACTTCAGACTTTCAATGCTGTTTCCCTGGCTCACTCCTATGGAGGGTAGACAAACTCCATAGCCCAGGAAAGAGTCTCCTCTTACCAGCTATAGTTCCTACACTTCAAAACTTAGAAATAATAATAACAACAAAATAACATCAAAACTAATAATATAAACAATATGCTACATTCTTCCATAGCACACACTCTGTGCCAAGCATTGCTTTTCAAGAAAAAGCTCCCACTTGCACATCTCCACATTTTGATAGTTATTATTGTCATTGTTGCTTTTGTTGTTAATAGCTGTAGTAATATAATGTGCAAAGCACTATGCTGAACCGCTTACATGCATTACCTTATTTAATAGTTGCAACAAGCCAGTAGGCAGATTATATATCACCAATTTACAGATGAGGAAAGTGAGATTAGAGAGGTTAAGCAATTAAAGGAACTAAATATAGAACCCAAATAGTCGACAGCAGAACCCAAGCTATACATATATCGCCTCTTGAGCTAAATGACAATGTTTATTAAGTGCAAACATTTTTAGCACTTTCGTATAAATGGTTTTGGAAATTGTATGGAAAGAGTAATATTTTACCATCTAACATCTGTTTACATCCCATCTTTAATTTGAACAGTCGTTATTACATAGACACTAGAATTTTGGCTTATCAGAGCTAGATTATAAGTTATCTGAGGGCACAGAATAGATTTAATTAATCTCCATCTTCCTCAAAAATATATTTAATTGAATAAGCAAATTATCTCTTTGTAAGATAAAGTGTAGCTTCAGATCAATTTATCAAGTTTATTTAATTTACAATTGCTATTTCTATATAATTGTATTTGTTTTTACTTCTTAGGATATGTGTAGATTAAGGAAGAATTAGAAGGAATGGAAGGTACAATTTACTGTATATTTGTAGTTTACTGGTTTAAAACGTACTCTGCAATGCTTTTACCTGCCTGCCGCGATCTAGCCTTTCCTTGAACATCATGAAAGGTGACTTCCAACTAGCTGCCCCTCACTGCATGTTTAAAGCACTTTTTTTTTTCAAGTTCAATTGCAGGAAGACTCAAGTAGCTGATATTTACAGAGTATTTCCCAGTCTGTAGGGACACAACCCAGCATGCAATTTTGTGTTTTACCTAGCAAGCTGTACTCCCTCTGAGCTTAGTCGCTGCCTACCAGCAAAAAAAGAAAAGGTGCAAGGGATTCTGGGAAATAAGTGGACATTATTATAAAATCAAACAAGAGTAATTCAACAAATAAGCTCTTTCCAGTCTTATTCCCCTTGCTCAGCCATACAATGTCTTCCAGACACACTCCATTATTGGGCGAGAGGACAAATTCTTTAAGCACACATAAAACTAAAGCGATTATCAGCAAGATACTCAATGATGTGGGATGCAATGAGACTGAAATCTTTCTGAAAGCCTAGAACTATGAACTTGCCAAGCAGGAAATGAATTGTATACTATTGAGAGGCAATATGTTAGAAAAAGACATTACATTCAAAGCAGGAAGGAAGGGTTGGAAAATACGTCCAGTCTTTACACAACACAGATCAATTCCAAAGAAAGTCTTTTACAGTGTCTACTAAAATTTAGCCTATGCTTACTTTGTGATATAGCGATTGAATTCCTTGGAAATGTTCAGGTATATTTATTTAAAAGATGCTCTAGAATGTTCATAACAACACTTCATAATAGCTAAAAGTTGGATATTATCAAAATGCCCATCATCTGTATATTGGATAAATAAATTGATATATAGTTGGCCCTCCATATCTGCAAGTTCCACATCTGTGGATTCAGATTCAACTAACTGTGGATCAAAAGGCGTACGATGGTTGGGTCTGCACTGAACCAGGTACAGACTTTTGTTTTCTTGTCATTATTCCATAAACAATACAGTGTAACAACTATTTACATAGCTGTTTATGTTGTATTAGGTATTATAAGTAATCTAGAGAGGATTTAAAGTATACGGAAGGATGTGCATAGGTTATATGCAAATATGATGCCATTTTATATAAAGAACTTGAGCATCCTCGGATTTTAGTATCTGGTTCCAGGGGCCACTGAAACTAATCGCCCCCATAACGAGGGATGACTGTATATGCCTAATGAAATACGACACAACAATGAGTATAAATATTGCATAACTACACAACAATATGAATGATTCTTGGAACTATAACCCTAAGCAAAAGGAGCCAGACACTATACGATTCCAATTACATGATGTATAAAAGCTGACAAAACTGACCTATGCTGTTAGAAGTCAGAAAATGCTCACTTTGGGAGAAGGGAAAGTGAAGGAAGAGAGCATCAGGAAGTGTTATGGAAGACTAGTAATGTTTTGTTCCTGGATCTGATGTTGGTATACAAGTGTGTCAAGTTTATGAAGATTCATCAATCTGTAGATGTCTGGCAGACACACTTTTCTATATAAATATTATACTTCCACATAACATTAAAATAACAGTCAAGTCTAAGGTTATTGGTGAAGAAGAGAAAATCTCATATGCTTATGTCATATCTCAGCAGAAAAAAATCAGAATCTCAACCAACAGAGTCTCAGCAAGTACAGAGATTGGTCTGCTCTGGACGTCATGTTTGTCATATGGGTGTCTAGTTCCTGGGGCTCAGGGTAAATCTTTCCATTTTAATGGCTTCGTTCAAAGTGTCTTGGAGTCGTACGAGAGGAGAATCACAGGCTGTCATGCTAAATCAGAGCTGGAGTTCAATCCCTGCTCTGTAACTGTCTAGCCAAGTGAACTTGGGTGAGATTTTGAATGCCATTCAATGCTCAAAGGAACAGTGCGAGGCTGTTATTGGCATCATGGATTTAAGTAGATGAAAATTAACTGCTACATGTAAAGTATCTGGTGAAAACACAACAGTCCCTCCCTATCCTCCTCATATACACACATAAATAGGAGAGAGAGAGAAAATTAGATATATTAATATTCACAGTGATATATATTTTAAAGATATATCAAGGCTTTCTACCTAAGTTAGAACTAACTTGTTCCATTGTCCCGGAATTTAACAAAGCATAAAGGTTTAGAAATATATTGAAACATTCATACAACAGAAAAAAGCCAGCACAATGATATAAGTGTATAGGCTGGGATTCAGGTCACAGCAGATGTGGAAGTGAATGAGCACCATAGAAGAATAAGACACAGCCATCCTTTCACGAGAGGTCTGAGTCTTACTAGAAGCTTTTGATAGATTTTTGAATGCTTCTCCAGAATAATATATCAAAACTCATTAATTGCCATCAGGTAATTAATAGTGACTAACTAGGAGAGATTATATTCCACCAGCTTGAGGTATAGAACGGGTCACAAATATTAACGATGGATCATTCAGAATCCTTCCCATCCTTTTGCTATAAAAACAAAATACAAAGTGTTCTTTAAAATCTACTTTATTTTATTTATTTATTTATTTTAACTTATTTGTGTCCTATGAGGGCAAGACTCTTGTCTCTACTGATCTTCCACTATTAACACAGTGTCTGGCATATAAGAGGTGCTTAAATATTTGCAATTAAACAAAAACAGATACATAGCTTTATATATGAGTCAAATATTCTAAACAAAGCTTTAAAAGTATTAAAAAATGCCAAGTAAAAAGTGACTCGTTATGTGCTTAACTATTATCAACTGTTATTTATGTCTCCTCCCTTTTCTCTATTACCATAGTTTTGGGAAACCACAGGTCAGTTTGTTAGCTCATAAATGTATTTACTCCATACTGTGTTGATAGTAAGATAATATTTGATCACTGACCATTAATTACTCTTATGCATCTGTTTCATAACAGGAAAGTCATTTGTTTTCTTTTTCTCTTGATTTTTCATAAATATTAAAGCATCTGCTTATTACAGGACCGTTCCTACGTTTTCTCCCTTTTCTAGTTAGAATTGTATGTGTGTGTGTGTGTTTATCCCATGTTTATCAGACATGAATGTAAAGAAGTTAAATAGGTTTTTTTCATTTAACCAAGTAGTATCATATAAAATAGCTCTGAGCTTCTGAATATTTTGCACATCCCATATAAAAACTCCTATATTAAATATATGAAATAGACACAGTCAATGTGACAATACCATTGATCTGGTTAACAACGGCTCTGCAGTCTCCACATACTACACTGCATTAATCCAGTCCACCCCTGATATATTAAAAAATCACTACCCTTTTGACATTCACACATGATTCACTATTGCTACCTTGTAACACAGACTCACATTTGGAAGGTAGTTCTTCCTGGAGTTATTTATAGCACCTGGTGAATCAATGTTACTGCTCTGATACAATTTTCAGTATCATCATGTTCCTAAGTAAAGCTCTCTGGTTTAGGTTTTTTTTAATGTCAGATAAATAAGGCAAAAGCAATAGCCATCTAAAACTGAAATAAGAGTTTTGGTGTTTATCACTAAGTGCAGATGTGTCTTGTAGTTTAGTATGTTGGAATAGAACATATAGAGCTTACATACATGTAAGGATATATTTGGCCCTATCATATTAAAGAAATAATTTGATGATATTATTATATGTAGGTGATATTATTATACGTAGGTGGGAACTTCTCTTGAAATGTGTACAGGATTATTCATGACGATGGCCACAATGCCCTCCAATCTTTAAGATAAATCTGTAATGCATCTTATTTTTACTAGTTGATGATAAGCATTTCTTTCACTAGGGAAACATGCCTTCTTCATTCAATTTCCTCTAATTCCACAGATGGCTATCTGACAATTCAGGTCAATTCGGGTCTTCTTAGTGCCTTTTGGGAAATACTCTCTCTTTTCTTTTGTGAGGTATCATTTAAAATACCATGTAATCCTAAAGCTGCCATTGACTGTAATTCTTCCCAGCAAGAGAGAAGTGTGTTTGAGAAGGGGACACCACAGAGCGAAGGAGTGTCAAGAAATGGGGAAACAAAGAGCTGTGACCTTGTCCGCTCCTCCTAAACCACTGGTGCTTTAAGCATGGTCAAGTCAAACTTCCCCTGGACTGTGAGCCCTGAATTCCACTTTTACCTAAGCTCATTGAGATGGTCAGAACTTTCTATTGCATGTAATAGTAAAACAATATGGTGAGTGAATATATGTTTCTCAGTTAGTAAATACTATAAAAACATGGAGATATCATATTCATGTCTATCTTCCAGTGCTTGACAAAGCCCTTGGTATAAGGGAGCAGTTTTGTAAATGTTTTCTTACTTAAACTAAACAATGGAATTAAAGTGGAGGAAATAAACAAAAAACTCCTAAATCTTTGAGGAATTTACCTACCACTTTTAAAGTTCAATCGTGTCCCTTAACACATAGTCACATCCCAGTGATACACTTTATAGCCAGAACAATTATTTCCAGGCAGATCAGAGGCAAAAGGGTAACATTCTCTTTAAACACTTTGGTCATATCCACTTTTTCTTGTTACTGGGCAAGGATAGTGGATATGGATTTTAATCTATACTCAGTTGTATCAGATATGTATCTGGTTGGCAGGAAATTAAGTCCCAGGCATTGTGTCTTCCTGGGGTCATTTGAAGGGCAGGTGGGTCTTATACAGAATATTCAGGAAATATCTCAAGTCTTTCGTCCACACCAGTCACCACTGATATATGCTCACAATCTGAGAAAGCATATTGTCTGATGGTGGAGGTTTCTTCAGATTTTGCTAGCTTAAATAATAGGAATCTTACTGATTTTGTGAGACGAATGACCTAAAATTCAACCTCTCAAAATGCACCAAAAGCCATTCCTCTCTGAAATCTTCACCTTTACAGAGGTGATAAATGGAAAAAGGTCATTTGTCCTCTCCTTTTGCTGAACTCCAAAACCACTATCAGTATTATGAACTAGGAGAAACCCTAAAGAACATGGGGAAGAGAAAACAGAGGTAACAGATAGAAAACAATAATAAAGCAGTGAACCTAAATCCAGACATGTTAATAATCAAATATAAATGGTCTGACACTCCAATCAAAAGTCAGAGAATGTGAGAGAGATAGAGAGGTATATTACATAATGATAAAAGAGTCAATTCACCAAAAAGACAAAATAAAAATGGATAAAAAAACTTGAAAAGACACTTCAGCAAAGAGCACATATAGATGGCAAATAAGCATATGAAAAGATGTTCAGTATCAATATCCTTTAGAGAAATACAACTTAAAAGAATGATAGGTACCAGTAAATATCCACTAGAATGGCTAAAAACAAACATACCAACAAAAACCCAAAAAGACCAAGTGCTAGTACGGATGTAGAGCAACTGAAATTCTCATCTATGGCTGTCGGGAATGCAAATAAGACTGACAATCTAGAAAATAATTAGCAGTTTCCTATAAAGTTAAACAAAACACTTACCGTATGACCTAGCAATATTACTGCAGAGTGTTTCCCCTAGAGAAACGAAAACATATTTGCACAGAAACTTGTAAACCAATGCCTATTGAAGCTCTGTTCATAATTGCCCCAATTTGGAAACAATGTAAATGTTTTTCAATGGGTGAATAAACAAACTGTGGTAAATCCATAAAATGGAATAGTACTCAGCAATAAAATGGAACAAACAATTGATGCACACAAAAATTTGTGTGAATCTCAAAGCCATTACGAGGAGTGAAAACAGCCAGTCTCAAAAGGTAGCATAGTTTATGATTCCTTTTATGCGACATTCTTGAAAAGACAAAACTGTAGTGATAGAGAACAAATCAGGGGTTAGGGATGAGAGGCGGGGGTGACTACAAAGGGATAGCATAAAAGCATTCTTTGGGAACTACCCTGTATTTGGATTTTGATGGTGATTACATGAATCTACATACATGTATTAAAATTCGTGGAGATATACACCAAAAGAAAAAAAATAGTTAAAAAATTCAAACGTTTTATTATTAAAAAAAATAATGATGTGTCAATGTAGGTTCATTGATTGTAACAAATGTACCATTATGATACAAAATATTGATATTTGGGGAGGTTATGCCTGTGTGGTGCCAGGGGCTATATGGAAACTCTGTACTTCCACTCAGTTTTGCTGTAAACCTAAAACGACCTTAAAAAATAAAGTCTGTTAAAAAAAAACTAAAACAGTTACCTCTTTTACCTTACTGTATGTCATATACCAGCATAATTTTCTCAAAACTGAACCATAAGTGAGAAATACAGTCTTGTTGAAAGTTTCTTCAACTTTAAGTCCTCAAATACAAATCCTGCTAGATAAGAAGACATGAGGACATAGCTGCTGTCATGTGTTGGGAAAGTAAATATAAATACATTTATGCTCGAAATATAATTTATAATCTCAATAAATCACCCTGTGGCTCAAGACATGGAACCTTCCCTAAATAGCGGTGCTCATGAGCATTTTTTGCAGGAAGCCCCTGCCAGTCAGTTTTCCCTTTACTTTAGCCATGACAGAAAGCTGTGAGGAACTGCTGTTATTTATTTCTTATTACTACTGCTATGGAGTCACTGAGCTTCTGAGCCCAGAAGTTTCCTCAACTGGCTTAGTGTCAAAGGTTTCCTTGTTTTTCTCATATTCATTACTAAAGGTAATCTTGGGCAAGCTCAGAATGGTAGAAAAAGAACCACCGAGCTTCTGAGCCCAGAAGTTTCCTCAATTGGCTTAGTGTCAAAGGTTTCCTTGTTTCTCTCAGATTCATTACTAAAGGTAATCTTGGGCAAGCTCAGAATGGTAGAAAAAGAACCAGACTTTGAAAAAACCTGCAATGTGCCAGGCAACACAGGAGGTCTTTCAAAGTTATCTCCTTTGATCTTTGATCCATCAAGCCAGGTAGTTAGGTCTGAAACCACCATGGAAGGCAAGATTTTGCTGCTTGTGAAATCCAGTTTTGAGCTTGTTTAAGTAAGTTGTTAGGGGACAAAGCTTTATTAGCTATCAAGGCCAAAATCTTGCAGAATTCCTTTTTCTGGTCTCTGCTGAGATTTCAGAGCATAGGGCAGTGGTGTACAAAATGAAGCACACACAAACCAAAATGGTAACCAAAGTTACTTGCCACTTAGAAACATTTCAGTTCAGGTTCATTTATTTGGTTGATAGTTTTTTCCATCACCGTTATAATACAATTACTTCCCCAGTTGGAGGTTAACATCCCATTCACTAGTTAATTTTTTTAAAACCATAATCTGCATTTTGTCTGTCTCTTTGTCCATGGAATCTTGCCTACAGCTACCCTCTCCTTCATGAATTAATTCCATCATCTCCAAGTGAGCCAGAGAATCCTTGTTAATATTCTGTTCAGCTGCAAGAATTTAATCAATGTTGTCTTTCTTTGCCAAACTACATCATCATAGTTTCTCCTTTCTGTGGTCACTCCTGGTAACACTGACCATCTGCGAAGAGCAGGCCTGGTGAGTCTTAGATTATCTTTGTGAACAAGGTCTGTTAGTAGTTTTAAGACAATACAGAATATTGGGGAAATGTCATCATTAGTATTACAGATTTGACAACAATGTCAACAGATATTACTAAAAAAATTTTAAACATCCATGGTCAACTCAGATACACCATGGAAATAGGACTAGTCAAAGATTTATTCATTTTAAACGAATTTATCCCATATTTATTTTAAATTTCTCTCTTTTTTTCCTGCCAAGAATCCTCAGTTAAAACTTTAAATTTTTGTTTTTGTCTTTCTCTTACTAACTGGTCATCTGTCATCGAGCTTTACCTTCCTTTAATCCATCCTTCTTCATGTAAATATCAGGTAGATTTTTCTATAATGTGACCTCATTCCATAAACTCTCCTTTAAAAATGCGTGCCATCATTTCCCCTTCAGAATGAAACCAAACTCCTGAGGCCATTCAGAATTGGTTCTCTTTCCTGTATTTCCAGTCCTGATTTTTTCTGAACTCGCTGACACACTTGTTGACCTCTAACAGGATTGAATATTTTGCCCATCTGTTTGTGCTTTTTGTTCTTTAAGTTTCGTGCGTTTGCACACATGCTGCTTCCTCTGCCGTGATCCGCCTGGAGATCTACCCCTTAACCCTCTCACCTCAGCTTTGCCTTTCTTGGCTTGTCCTGAAAAAGTTTATAACATTTTTCTTTGTCTTCTCACAAATCTGGGCTTTAAAAAAGTGACAATTTTACTCTCTTATTGTCTCGTTTGATATGATTACTTTCACAAATCACAAACACCTGTATGTCGTAATTCTACGACATTACAACATTGCTCCACTGAATAAAATTCAGGACGGGGAAGAAGGTGTGTCGCTCTTGTAATAACCATTTGTGCCGCAATTTGGCATACAGACTCAGTCTAGAGAGAGCTAGCGGCAAGTCAAGTGGTAGAGGATATTAAAAGGTGGTCACAACCCAGCCTCAGGGGTTGGAGCCTTGAGTCCAGCAAGTTCCAAGTTCCATTCCTACCATGGATAACCAGTTCAGGGTAGGAATCAAATGCGAGACCCAGGTTCAGTCAAAGTTAGAAGGTACCTTCTCAGGGACACGGAGACTTGAGCAAGATGCCTCAGGTTGGAGTAGTGATGGCATACTCAATCAGATTGACAGCAATGCAAGCAACAGGAGAGGGACAAAAACACCCACCAGATCTGACAAAGAGGAGAACTGCCCATTTTAAGGCAGTACTCCAGGTGGTCGTCTCCTGGCATGTCCAGAGTATCACAAAATAGTCTTTTACATATCGTAGGATTTGGGATTGTCTTATCTTCTGCCCCCTACCCCCTTTTTTGGCCACGAACTGATAAACATAGGTGCTAGGATTAAACATCTGAAGAAGATAGTTTCTGAAACTTAATAGGTACTAAATAAATTTTATTTTTAATAATTAATATTCTGAAGGATATTAACCAATAGCCCTTGATTATGAATATTCTATAACAATCAGTATTTAGTTCAGGGCTACCTTTAGAGTTGTTTGCTCATGGAAGTATAGTAGTCCATCAGAAAAATATTCCCACATAAGTGAAGGAATTTGTTCAGACAGGTGACCCAAAGAAATAAGTATTGTTTCTCTTTCACTGCTAGGTTGATATTAGCACAAAAACGTGAGGTGAAAACAAGAGATAGGTCAACATATTTTTATTGTAAATGTGCCAGTATTTGGAAGATTCCTGTTCTTCTAGATCAGGATTGCTCAACCTCAGCAATACTGACATTTTGGGCTGGATAATTCTTTGATGTGTCAGGCTGTCCTATTCATTGTAGGATGTTTAGCAGCATCCCTGGCCTCTACTCAGAGGATGGCAGTAGTGACCCCCTGTGTGACAGCCAAAAATCTCTCCAGAAATTGCCAGATGTCCCTGGTGGGGCAAAGATCCCCTCAGCTGAGCACCACTATGCCAGTTTAAAGAATTTAGGTTGAATAAAATGAGGTCAGGTGTTTGGAAACACTTTGGGCTTTCATGGTTTAACATTTTTATCGTTTTCAGACTTTGAGAATTGGTTGTCATCTAATTTTCATTCAGAAATAATCTATGAATCTCATTTACCTAATAAGAGTTTTCCTTCTATTTGGAGACATTTATTTGCTGCTTTCAGCTACTTCAGTGGAACAGGCTTATTTTACTCCTCTGTCCTGGAAGAGTCATCTGGGGCTTTGAGATGTTAAATAACTTGCCCAAGGCCATGGGCTTTTAAGTGCAGATCTGGAGCATTAATCCAGGTTACAGGGACTTCAAAGACCATGTTTTATGCAGCTGCACTACATCCCTTTGTTTTACATAGTCCACATTTCATGAATGAATTTAAGCTCATTTTCTCACCAGTTTTCTCAAATTGTATATTTAGGTAAGTTTCTACCTTGTGTCCACATTGCGTCTAATAAAGTACTGGGGCTTTGTGAGTATTCGGGTTTAATTGGGGGTTTTCCGCTCCATAGGAAACTAGGCTTTGCATCGTGATGTGTGTTTGCATTCTACACACCCCATCCTTCCCCTTTTCAAAATATGGGTGAGTCATGGGATTGGAGACCCTCCACGACTCTTGTTTCCCATCCTCATTCTTGTAAGACCGAACAGGATTCATTGTTGCACAGTCACTCTCATATTAAAAATGGCTACAACGTATTGACCACTTTCATGTAAATATTCATTATCATGACTTCCAAACCACTTCCTGGGTCAGTCCTCTTAGCATGCCCATTTTATTGCTGCACAATCTGAGATGTTGAGAGTCAAGTACAAGTCACACAGCTCACCTGTAGGAACCAGGATGCAAACCCACATCTGCCTGATGGCAAAACCCATATTCTTAAACACCTGCACTAATTTTTATACAAAGTCAGTCCACAAAGATACAGATAAAGACCACTGGGGAAATTTCAAATTCATAATAGTCAGACAAAACCAGACTCCCAGATGCAAATAAGTTAACAAAGGCAATAACTTTATCTTTAAAAGGGGATTAAAATAGGTATAACATTGTCATCTAAGTCTCTATTTTGTTCTAACATTTGATAATTCTTATTTATTTATATCAGAGGGCTCTTCCTTGAGTCAAAGTCCCAGTAAATATTCCCTGAGAAAGTCTGATATATATCCCTGCTGGCTACAAAAAAAGAAAATAATAAGAAAAAAGAAAAAAAGGAAAGAAAGAAAAGGAAGAGGATCCAGAGGAAATTGCCAAAAAATACAATTGTAACTATGACTCAAAAGAGTAGTGGTTCAGAGGACGGCTCCTGAGGAGAAGCTGAATGGGAGAGATTTGAATATTTTTCACTTTCAGCTTAGTAAGTATTTAGATAGCATATTGCTGGGAAATGGTAGAATATTATATATATATGTATGTAATATTTTATATATATATTATATTTATATATCTATATATAATTTAAAGAAAAAAACACTTATTTAAAAAAACAGAGTAGTTAGAATGAATTTATTTTTTAAAAATGTTATTAATTTACCTTCTAATTTGTTCAACTGACTTGGTTGCACACTTACTATATGCCAGAATCTGTTCGACATTCCAGGCATTTAAAATGAGGCAGAAGAGTAAGAGTGTGAAGAGTTAAATTTTATTTTACCTTATTACTTGTGCTTTAGATTTAGTGGGATATGGCCTAACACATCAAATAATTTTAAGGTTATTTGAGGCGTGAATTTAACCCTCAATATACTTTGGTCATATCAACAACTGACTTGGGTCAATGGAGCATTTTCGGAAATTATTTGAATCAGCAATTTAGGGATTAGGTGGTAGTTGGGAATGGAAAGAATTAAGTCATTTCACATAAAAGTGGAATTACTGAGATAGGAAAACAAAATAATTTCTCTTCTTTCCACTTTAAGAACACTCCATGAGGGGAAAAATCACCACCGTGAACCCTCTCTCATTTGGTCAACATTTTATATTATTTAACTTTTATTTTCATGTGTCTCTTTCTTAATATATATCATCAGTGGATTGTATATTTGATGAAGAAATTCTAATCAAGATGAATCTCGACTTCTCTCAAAAAGGCTTTCTGGATTCAATTCTGCTTCCACAGTTGGAAACACTTGCCAAGTTTGTGTCACAAATTAGACATCTGAGAAGCAGGCTGCAAGTATGTTAATTATTGGGATTAATTTAGTGAACTTATTCTCATTAGGCTTTATGAGCCATGCTGTACATAGTACCGTGTGAAAGTCCACAACCACAACACAGAGATGTCAGTAGGTAATTAAGGGCACTGATGAGAATTTTTGCAGTAAAACAAGGTGCAGCAAATGCTTTGTGTATAAGTGCGTTATTAGATGGAATTAAGGACTGCTAATTACAGAGAAATAAGTAGAGATCATTTTAGTCACAACAAATTAAGAGAGAAGTCAGTTTGGCTCCAAAAACAAATGTTGAATATACACACAAATCATAACGTTTCACAGCCGACACTTCATCCTGGGTGTGATGAGCTATGTAATAGTGTTTTACTGTCACATGATCTGGAAGTAGGCACAGTTTGTCATCAGAAGGGTTTGTAAAGTGTTGATCTTTTAGAAAAAGAATCTCACACTTCCAATGGCCTCATGACAGAAAACACATGAAACAGATGTTCTTTTTTTAAAAATCTATTGGCACTTTGTTGTTATACCAATGTAAAGAAAACTGAAGATCGACTATGAATAAAATATAAAAATACATATTTCAACATATA
Organism: Ceratotherium simum simum; assembly: GCF_057802395.1. Classification (NCBI taxonomy): domain Eukaryota; kingdom Metazoa; phylum Chordata; class Mammalia; order Perissodactyla; family Rhinocerotidae; genus Ceratotherium; species Ceratotherium simum. Next base: position 24,321,675 of record NC_141929.1, on the reverse strand, counting down.
TTCCATCTCACCTCCACTTCCCCTAAAAGAGAAAGCTGTGGAGGGTCAGAGTTTGGCAAGAAATCAGAAATAGAAACTGTTTAAAAATCAAACGGATTGACGATGCCCTAGAAAAATAGCTGTCAACTCTAAGATCAGACCTATGTCTGTCTCACTTCTAGTCTGTTGAAGCTATTAGAGTGAAACAGTGTATTTCCAGTGCAGAATAATGAAGTTAAATGAGAGACTGGAAAACAGGAGTTAAAGACAACTTTAAAAAGATAGGTGTGTCCTTTACATTATCCTATGTATTAAATGTAGCTTATAAATTCAGGCTATGCACATATCATTTTCCTGCATCTCACATTTAAACATACATTTAAAAATATGTAACATTTTCGTTATTGCCAAATGAAATTATAGACATTCAAGTTCTTTTAAACAGTAATATGTGATACAAATCAATGGAGTCAGTGATGATGATGGTGATGGTGATCCTGCCGCTGCTGTTGCTGATACTGTGATGATGATTATTATTTTCAATGAAACCCCCAACTGGACATGCATTAAGCAATGGGCCTTGCTTTTCCACCCTCCATGACTTTGACAATGACCACTTAATACTATTAATTTAATTTTGTTTCAGCATACTTGAAAAAAGAAAAAAAGAGTATCCTTCTCAACTTTAGGATGACTTATCTCTTTCCAGTGCTTGGACAAGAGGATTTGGGATAATGCCAGAGCTTATTTCTACATAAGGAAATGTGTCTCAGAGTGTGTGAGAATGGGAGTTAGGTTTTTCTTGATGTGGGGATTCCAATATGGCCCGCAGAAGAATCAGCATGCATGTGCATAAATCCTATTATACAGTGGAGTGTATCTTCCAGGTGGTTCTACTTTGCAATTTAAAATAAATTTAAAAATTAAAAGCTTTAGTACTCTAATTAGATGCCTCCTGTCATGTGTCTTTTCCTAGGTCCTATGAGTTTGCTAACTTGCTGATGGGTTGGATCTATTATCTCTTGAGGTGCACATCTTTGTGTACGTGTATATTTTCTGTGTTTATGTGTTTGTGTTCTTGTCTTCTATGTTTAATTGGAAGTGATAATACTCAGAATGGGTTTCTTAATTAAACTTAAAGATACTCATACCCTGAGGCTACAGAGATGCATCCAGCTAATAAATTATAAGTAAATAAATAATAATAAGGAAGCATGACATTTAAATAGCATTCTTCTAGATTTCATGTGAAATAGCTGCACTGCACAGCTGAAAGCTTCAATAGGATTAAGGAAATTTAATTACTGCTATTTTGAAATGGAATTTCCAGACCCATGTGACTTCTGTTAATGAAATCTTCTCCTCAAATATCTAGTTTATTCACAAGTGGAAGGATGAGAAGAAGACAAGAGAGTTCTTCAAGGCTTTCTGAAGGATTGAAAATGTCTGGAAATGAATTCCAATCAACACAACTTTATTGCAAAGTGTTTTTGAATGTTGAATAATTAATAGAATGTCTTTGGTTACAGGTATTGAGTTAAGTGATGGGTAAACAACTTGGGAAGTGTGTACTAGGCCATTAGTTCATTGCAAGTGAGGACCATAAATGCTCATGGTCACGAGCAACATAGTGGAAAGTGTATCCCCTGTTAGGTATTCAAATAAACATTTTAGTTATTTTATTTTATTTTGTTTTACTTTATTTTGTTTTCAAAATAAACTAGACCTCTATGAAGCCTACTTTGGATAATGCAGATCTACGGGGTAGACAAGCACATAGACAATGAAATTGTGATTCCTGAAGTAGATATTTGCAGGCGTACATGGAAATTGAGGAAAAGAGGGTTGACATTTTCCTTGGAGACTTAAGGACAGATTCATAAAGGAGTTGACTGTTGAGATACATTTTGATGAAAGACTAATTTTTTTTGGTAGGCAATAAAGGTAGTGTGGGTTGGACCATCCTGGTGATGAATGAACAGAAGATGAGATCTGGAGTTGGATTGTCTGGTGTGGAGTATCAGCCTCTATAGTCAACTAGCTTTGCTTCCTTGGGCAAGTTACCTAAATTCTCTTAGTCCCCTCACCTTATTTATAAAACAGAGATAATAATAGAGTTGTGAAAATGACATGAGAAAATCCATATAAAATACTGACCCAGAGTCTGGCAGTTAGTAAACACTCAATAAAGATTTGCTATAATAATAACTTTTTTCTCGAGGATGGGTTTGAATGGTATATGTTTTGTTTGGTATTGTTGGTATGTGATGCGTGAAAGACCATCTCACCGGTAGTGAGAGATGGGCCTGGACAGACAGAGAGTGGACAGAGAAATGCTGTATATTGAATCCGCACATTCTCTCAAAAACAATGAAAAATCCATTGAAACATTTAAAGGTAGAATTGAAATATTCACCTTCAAAGTGGTGAATGAAGAAGTATGAGTAAAAGAGATAATCTAGGGTAACTTTTGGAGGGATGGTGCTATTCCTCCTGAAGAAGAGAATATGGAAGATCAGGTTTATAAGGAGAACATAATGATTTGTGTTAGAGAATGTGTACCTCTAAGTACAAATAATATATTTGACGTGTTAGTGGGGCATGTATTAATTTTTTTTTGCATTTATTCTTTCATTCTCTAGTCACTGGCCACCTGTTTTGTGTCTGGGCCAATGGTGGGAGCTGAGGATGTGACCAACAACAAAACAGATAATCTTCCTGCCCTCTCAGATATGTATGTGGAGCAGGCAGCAGGTTGTGGGGTGTAAATCACAGAATTATTATGAGGATTAAATTTTTCAGAAAACATAGGAAAGGAGTAAAATGTGGGGACAAAATTATCATTCTCACTTTTATCCCTTTCACCAATTTTGCCTCTTCTGGCTCCAGTTGTGAGGGTTGAAGGAAAGGAAAGATTCTGCTCAGATCTCTCCCATCTTTCGAGGAGCAGGAACTAAAAACCTTGAGCAAGATACTTTCCACTTCAGCCCTGAATTTAACTTTGCATCCAGCTTAGTTTATCAATACTTAAAGGGACTTTTACCTGTCAATTGACATAGCTTCATACCTTCCATTTTGGCTTAATCAGTCTGTTAAAGTCTGTTGAGTGTTGGGTGCCCCAGGAAGTGGACTTTGAGCATTGAAATGGACTTTCAGAGTTGACTGGAGGTTGGCATGAGGGGACTTGGACTCCTTGTGTGTGTTGCCTGGTCACTGGATACAGGCTGCCTTGGGACGAGACATACCTCAGACAAGGCAATGCTCAACTACCCTCGTGGGAAACTCAAAACCTAAAGAGCTGTTCAGAGTTTTTCTAAGATGTGGGGAGGCTGCCTGGGCCGTCATTCACATGTGTTGAGCAGTCCCTGGACATGGCTGTCAGTGGAAGGGAGCATGCCCTTGGGTGAGGCCACTCTTCAGCTAAGACAATCTGAAAAGGCCTGATAGTAGAGTGCTGTCTGCTGGCAGCACCCCCAGCTGTTGGGGTCCTAAGTCCTTCAGTCCTGAAGACAGTGTGATTGGCATATCACAGCATCTCCTACATTGAATAGTAGAAGGAAAAGCTAATAAAACAACTTCACTTGAACATATATTCCTTCATATCACCCAACACCTCTGTCTCCTCACAGCCAAACTTCTTTCGAAAGTTGTCTCCTCTCCGATGTCCATTTCCTGTAAACACAGTCTCCGGAACTCAGAATGAGCATATTCTGCCCTCTCTGAGATCCCCAAAGACGTCCTAATTGCCTAATTCAGTCACCTCAATCTGGTATTTTCTTTTTTTTTTTTTGACATATATTTTTCATCGTTAACACGACTAACTGTTGTATTTATTTTGAAAGTCTTTTGTTCTTTTTGTTCTGTAATACTGTACGGCTGGGTTTCTACCTACATCTGTAACGCTATTTTAATTCTCTCTCTGTTTCCTATTCTTCTTCCTGAGATTGAGTTGTAGACATTGTACACATTGGTCTGCACATCTTTCTCCTAAGAAACCTCTCGTTGTGCCACCTCGAGCTTCACTTCCATGCAGGTAACTTTCAAGTCCATATTTCCAGCTCTGAACCCCCTCCCAGGTTCCAGACATACCTTTGCATGTATATCCCGGCATCTCTCCAGAGATTTCTTGATGGCATCTTAGCAAATATGTCTAAAAAAGTATTATACATAGTCTTCTTTCTGGTTTCTCATCGGTTCACGGTATCACCTTTCCTTATATTGATGTCTCTCAAACTCATCCACAGAGGGGAACCACCTGAAGTGTTTATTCAATAATCAGATTACCCAGGCACTCCCCTGAAATTCCAATTCGCTGGGTCCATGTTTGGAGGCCCAGAAAACTGAGTTTTTGATAGTTAACCCCAGGTGATTCTTAGCATTAAGGAGGTTTGGAAAACACTGCTCTGTGTCATCAAGTTTTGGAATTACAGTCGTATTTAACTTTCTCTTTTCCTCACCCCATATCCTATTGATAAAACCTGTATATACTGCCTTTTCTCAGTCGCTATATCCATTTCTCTATTTCAGTTCCCCATCGTCTTTCATCTGGACTCATTTATTAGTTTTCTTTTTAATACGCCTCTGATTTTGCTATATCTGATTGTTACTTTTTCCCCACTATTGCCTCTGTGATCTTTTACAAGCAGATTTGATCACATAACTCCTCTTGGTTCTGTGAATAATAAGTCTAGATTAGCATAATATCAAAACTTATTTATCTATTTTTATTTTATGCTTCCTCTCTTCTAAGCCCCAAACACCATAGCCGCTCAAGAATAAATTATTAAAAATTTTCTCCAAGTATACAGCCTTATAGTTTTCTGTCTACCTGATCAATATCTGATAGCCGTATATACAAAACCCTCATTCTGACCACTATGATTGTGGATTTGTCCATTTCCATTCTGCCAGGGGTTTTTGTTTTGTTTTGATTTTGCTTCATATCTTTCTAGGCTCTGTATTGGATGCATGCAAGTTTGCTATTGCTACATCTTCTTGATCTTACTTTGTTTTTATTATGTATAGTGTTGCTTTTAGTTTGCCATTTTCTTCTTTTGCCTTAAATTCTTTTTCTGATGCTTAAATTTTCACAATGATGGACCTTCACTAATGCTGTCTCCTCACCCAGAGATCAAACTTGGTCCAATGAAAGTCTACTCTACCTTTGAAGCACATTCCAAGTACCATTGTCATAATGAAACCTGGTCTCTTTTCAGCGGGAAAATTTAACCAGCCCCCTCACATAGGTTTCATTGCAAAGTGTTCAGTCAGCTGGCGACATGACTCTCTCCTGCAGTGGATTATAGGAACATGAGGACCAGACCAAACTGTTAATCATTCTTTCATTCTCTTGAGCACCTGCAACTCTGAGGGTCTTACATAAATATTTATTGAAATAAAACTACTGCACTGAGCTTTCAAATTCTGGCTCCCCTGAAAATTCCCTGACCTCTCTATGCCTTAATTTCTTCATCTCTATAATAGAGATTGATATTTTATTCTGGTATAATGGCTATATATGTTAGAGACAAGATAAGTAAAGGTCCTAGAACAGATCTTGGCGCATAGAAAACAAAATACACAATAATAATGACAATAACCATAATAATAATGGTTAGTCTAACTATTGAAATAGGACGCATGAAATGAGATTTCTATTTTCAAGTTTTCCTACTGTTCTAACTAGACTATATTTCTTTGACAGTAAAACTCAAGATACAAATACGATCTGTACTTAAATCTTATAAACGTCACTCTACGGTAACAATGCGTCAGTGGGTTTATTATGGGGCTGTTGGGGAACTGTTAATTTAAAACAAAACAAGCCGGGGCTGGCCAAGTGGCGTAGTGGTTAAGTTCACGTGCTCTGCTTTGGCGGCCCAGGGTTCACAGGTTTGGATCCCGGGCACAGACCTACACACCACTTATCAAGCCATGCTGTGGCGGCGTCCCATATAAAGTAGAGGAAGATGGGCAGGGATGTTAGCCTAGGGCCAATCTTCCTCAGCAAAAAAAAAAAAAAAAAAAAACTAAAACTAAACAACACAACAACAACAAAAAACAAGTTAAAGTGTTTTGGTACCCAACTCAAGGACAATGGAGAAAACTGTATTAGAATAATGGCTTCGCTTGTAAGCTTGTACTTTGAGAAAGATCTTGACTTCTTTGAAAGAAAATGGTAATCATTTGTAACAGAGTTCTTCCCTGTTTCTTTCCCTTGTCCTTTGAGGGTTATAGTTGGGAGTGGTGTTGAATCTTTTAAAATGCCTGCCTCTTGGGAAAGGAAAGAGGGGGGGAAAAGCCAAACTGTACAATTTAGCCAGCATGTGCCACAGATTAATAGATAAACTGCTGTGTGGGGCTTTAAGAAATTGATGTCTTCCTAGTTTGGGGTTTTAATTAGGGCATGTGACTAACACTTTTGAGGAAAGCAAGAAGATGGAAATCAATTCTGCAACTTTGCTTCTTAGAATCCTTTCAGAAAGATAAGGGGTAACTAAAATTAGAATCAGGAAGGTTTACCTAAAGGAATTCTGTGTTACAGAGAAGGGAGGGGAATCGCCATTTGTTCAGTACCCAGATAATTTCATACCCTTTATCATATTGAATCTTAGGACAAGACTGTGAGGTGGGTTTTACCATCCCTGTTCTGTAGATGAGCAAGCAGGATAAATAACTTGGTAAAGTTCATATGGCTAGTATTCTATTCAGGGCTTTTCTTGTTTCCAGAAATATTAACATACTCAAGCTTACTCAAGTGATACTGGGGTGCCTAATTAGAGTCCCCTCTTATGGACAAGGCTGCTGTGTAAGGCCATGCAGACTGCATTGCACAATTCCAGGAAGAATTTGTGCACAGCGGAGGCCTGGAAGCCCAGGCCCCGATGCAACTTGAAATCGGAATCTTGTTGAAACGTGGGCAGTGCTTTCTGGAAATAAGTGTGTAGTTATCTCTGCTGTTCTCTGCCACTATTACTGTTGTTGCTGTTGCTACTGCTTCTGCTATGCTGTCATTGCTGCTGCTGTGTTGTTATTCTCTGTTTAGAATTTCCATAAATTCAGCTTGCCCACGGACAATAATGTGCACCCTGCCTGTGTCAGCATGATTTTTCACATTCAGGTTCTAGAGTTGTCAACTTCCTTCTGTGTCTCTCTTTTTTTTTTTTTTTTTTTGTGAGGAAGACCAGCCTTGAGCTAACATCAGATGCCAATCCTCTTTTTGCTGAGGAAGACTGGCCCTGGCCTAACATCCATGCCCATCTTCCTCCACTTTATGTGGGACGGCGCCACAGCATGGCTTAACAAGTGGTGCGTCGGTGCGCACCTGGGATCCAAACCGGCAAACCCTGGGCTGCTGCAGCAGAGCTAGCGCACTTAACAGCATGTGCCACTAGGCTGGCCCCCCTTCTGTGTCTCTCTTTTTTTTTTTTTTGTGAGGAAGATCAGCCCTGAGCTAACATCCGTGCTAATCCTCCTCTTTTTGCTGAGGAAGAGTGGCTCTGAGCTAACATCTATTGCCAATCCTCCTCCTTTTTTTTCTTCCCCTGCAGCCCCATTAGATAGTTGTATGTTATCGTTGCACATCCTTCCAGTTGCTGTATGTGGGAAGCGGCCTCAGCATGGCCGGAGAAGCGGTGCGTCGGTGAGCGCCTGGGATCCGAACCCGGGCCGCCAGTAGCGGAGCGCGCGCACTTAACCACTAAGCCCTTCTGTGTCTCTTAATTCAAGTCTCTTAAGAGAAACAATCTGAACAGACCAGTTTATCTCTGGTTCAAGTGTTTTACACCAGCCTATCTATGCCTTATGCTTCTTGTCATCCAATGAAGGTGCCCCCAGGTCTGGTTTTTATTAGGGGTACAATTATCTGAGGCCTGGGGATGAGGATCGGATGACACACAAAGAAATGTGGGTGGGCATTCAGCAGAAATAGCTGCAGAGATTTTTGCTAAGTAATGGCTGACACGTACATATTAACGGAAAGTAAAACCATTTAAAATGATTTCTAATAAAGATACATTTCATATTTTCATTTACTGATATAAGCAGAGTATCAAGTTTTATGTGCATCATATTCAACATGGCAAATATGAAAGTTTATGTAAAACAGATCATAGAGTTATCTGTTAATTTAACATTGATCACCCCTGTTTGGATCTATAAAGGTCACCTATTCTTTTCCTTTCTTTTTTTTCCTATTTTTAAAAGGCTAAATAATTATAACAATCAGGCTATTATAATTATATCTGGGACTGACCATTACATATACTTTATATTATCTATATTGTCACATTTTACATTATAGTATTGTTATATTTGATATATTTTTCTTTTTTTACTATCTCTTTTGTTCTATATTTCTACGACATTATATAATACTCACATAAAAATGCTAAAATTTTTAGTTACATATTATTAAATATGAGCAAACATAATGACTAATATTAAAGATGATTTGCAATTTTTGAACTAATATAAATTAACCAAACCATCACTTTTCAATATTTATAGCACTTAATAAAAATGTGTATATTTATTTGATATGACTAAATTGCTTTAAATTTATATAAGAGCAATCTCATCAGAAGCTAAACTCTCTAAGAGGATTTATTGTTTTGTTGTTTATTTTTAGAAGGAAAATAAATGCATTATTACAATGGTGAGGAGCAGTTGAGGGATCTCTGACCTTCCAGTGTCCAGTTCTACCTTGAATCCTCTTGGACCTTCTTCCCAGGAGGTGCAGGTTCACCATCCCCACTACTAGGGCAGGATAGAGCCTATATGACTCTTCTCATCATCATCGCCACCGTCATCGCCAAAGTCATAGAATACGGATAATCATGAGGCCGGAGAAATTCTATTCTAAACATTGAATTCAATTCACACAATCTCTATAAGGTCATATCAAAAATTTCTTATATTCTATTATAGAGTTTTTTTTTTTTAACAAAAAATCCCTTTCTTGAAATTTATTTTCAGCAAATGCTAGAATTTATGACAATTTCTGGGAAAAACTCTAAAATAAGAAAAATAATATCACAACAGAGAGTCAGTTTTGTTGGGGATGGAGATTCAGTTGAAAATTGTTTTTACACAGCAGTTTGGAGGTGCAACAGACTTGCAAATTTCACTCCTGTTTTAGCCTCATCTTTTACTTCCACCTTCAGAGATAATGTGTGTGTGTTTTTTCCAATTTCTCCACTTTATTATTATTTTTAATTTTTGTCCAGTTTTATTGAGAAATAATTGACATACATCACTGTATAAGTTTAAAGCATACAGCATGATGGTTTGATTTACATATATTGTGAAATGATTACCACAATAGGATCAGCTAACATCCATCTTCTCATGTAGATACAACAAAAAGGAAAAAGATTTTCTCCTTGTGAAGAAAATACTTAGGATTGACTCAACTTTCCTGTATATCAGACAGCAGTGTTAGCTACAGTCACCATGTTGTACATTACATCCCCAGTACTTATTTATCTTATAACTGGAAGTTTGTACCTTTTGACCCCCTTCCTCCAATTCCCCTTCCCCCCACTCTCTACCTCTGGTAACCACAAGTCTGATCTTTTTTCTAAATTTTTGTTTGTTTGTTTTGGTTTTTGTTGATTCTACATATAAGTGAGATCATACAGTATTTGTCTTTCTCTGTCTGACTTATTTCACTTAGCATAATGCCTTCAAGGTCCATCGATGTTGTTGCAAATGGTAGGATTTCCTCATTTTTTATGGATGAATAATATTCCATTGTGTGTGTGTATGTGTGTGTATATGTATATATATCACAACTTCTTCATTCATTCATCCATCAATGGACATTTAGGTTGTTTCCATGTATTGGTTATTGTAAATGATGCTGCTACAAATATGAAGATGCAGATAATCTTTTTGAGTTAGTGTTTTCATTTTCTTTGGACATATTCCCAGAAGTAGAATTGCTGAATCATATGGTGGTTCTATTTTTAAGTTTTTGAGGATCCTCTACGTAATGTGTGTTTTTTTATTCCAGAGATTTTCTTGGTTTTTTTGTGATAAACTTCCTTGCTTACAGTGTTAGTCTACATCGTCCAAGAAGCAGACACCAAGATGGAATTAAACATGCAAAGATTTTAAGGGGAAAATCTTATGAGACAAAATGGAGAGGGGGTTGGAAAGGCTCAGAGAGCCATCAAACCACAATGCCACTCTGCACCTGAGTGAAGAAGAAAGCTAGGGAAAGCTAGACGGAAGCAACCTAGATTGCTGTGTATCCTAAAAAAGACTAGGCCAAGTCATCAGGGTATCTTTGAGTCAAAATGAACTGTAAGTTCTGTTTTTCCCAAAAATGGACCTGCCTTTGTATAGACCTGCCTTTTTTAAAATAAAAGACTTTTATAAAGAATATGTCAAATGGTCTCTCTAGAGGCATTGAAGAATTAGCCCTTCCTTCTAATACAGAGCTTCAGACAAAGTCTTACTGATAAAGGCTACCAGCATTCTGTACTCTAGGCAGCTCTAAGCAAAAAGAATATCACGTGACTGCGTTTCCGTATTGCTGCTAAGGCAAGCTAGCTTCCCGTCCTGTTTTTTTTAGCATGGGCAGGAAAAAAATCAAACAATCTGTTAATGAGCATTTGGTGAAATGTAATGAATACAGTCTAATTCACTAATTGAGGCTCATTTCACAACTCTCCACTAATAAGCATCTTAATGTGCTTAACTGCAAGTGTCCAAAATAGTTATTGAGATGTGTGTGGAAATTTCTCATTCTGTATGTGAAAATTTTGATAACCTTGCAGTTTGATTAATTGAGAGAAAATGTTTCACTAACAAGGAGCAAAACATAAAAGCAGGAATATCATACAATTACATCATCTAAAATGAACTAAATGGCAAATAACATTATCCAAATAAATAAAGCATTTTTTGAAATGTTTTATTGCAATAGGACACTGATTTCAGTTTCTATGCGATGTCAAGCAAAACTGACATTGAGAAATTTTCTAATTAACTTGTTTAAGGAATATAACAAATATATTAGTCAATATTTTATCAATTATAGGAGGCAGAAAAGACAAATTCACACTTTCTGGTTTCAACCGAATTTATTTTCTTCACTTTAAAAACTAATTTATTAAAGTTGAAATGGGCTTGGATCATTCATTACATCAAAACCCTTTTCTGTCTCTGTGTCTGTCTCTTTCCTTCCCAAACACTGTCCTTTCTTTGCAGGTTTCATTCCCACAAAAATAAGAATTATTTCTCAAAATGACACCTCACATCATGCCCTTGGGAGCCATGCTAAGATCCTTCTAGCTTTCGCATGAAAAAGTAATGTTTTTACTGTGGTTCCATAAAGAGTCATAGGGCCAACTTTGATGACCTCTGTTTAGCTGTGATTGGGTGATTCCTTAACTAATCATTGTGAACAAGAGAAAGAAACGCTCTGGTTGTACTGGCCTAAGTCACATGTTCACCTGTGCAGCTGGGTGTAGATTCATCACTCAAAATAGAAGACTGGGGTTCTAACTCCCACAAGTGGACATGGCGACTGGACAGGCATAAATAAGGGACATCAACTAAAGCCAATAAACAGGAATTTTGAGCTTGAAACATTCCACTTAGATAATCATCACATTCTCCTTTCAAAGCAAAGGTAAACTGTTGGGGAGGCTAGACATTGAATCACGTGGTATGGCTAAAAAATATTCCTGGAGCAGTCAGAATTCTTTTGGTTTCACCCGGCCATGCCACTTTAAGAAATTAAATGCCCAGGTTCCCCTAGATTACATGGCACAGCTGTCCTCAACCAAAAAATGCAAGTAATATTTTCTTCCCCATATAACTATAAAACATATTGTGATGCTCCAAGGAAAAATAGTTTATTAACGTAAATCACAAAATGTTTCCACACAATGGTGATATCCTCATCATAGTGAAGGCAAATGCATCTTTTTGAATTCATTTTGTTCACTTTTAATATATTTTTCTAGAACAACTCAGTCTCTGGCAAGAACTAAGGAAACTTGTTTCTAGTTTATTTCCTGTTCTATCTGCCCCAGGATTTTGTTCCTCAACTTTAGTCCAAACCTCCCACTCACTAGCTATAAGAGTGAAGTCAATCTATTTCAAAACATTTAAAAATTCTTTATATCAGTGTGCACAACCAGCAAGCCATCTGTAAATGCCAAACAAACCCGACAAGCATAAGTGTATGTATGTATAGATACATATTTATTGGCAGAATCTATTCTGGTCTCCTCTATATGTGAATTGGTAGGATTGCTTCAAGTTATGTAAGGCTCCTATGTACCGTGAAAGGGTGTGGCATTGATGTGAGGAGGACAGTTGAGGAATGAGAGAGACTCATTAGATATTATAAAGAAGAGCAGTGTTCATGGAGGAGTATTGACTGGGAGCCAAGAAACCAAACTTGCTTTTATGTAACAACACTCTTAAAGACAAGTCACTTGATATCTCAGGCCTCATTTTATCTGATCTGCAATATAGAAGTTTTTATACCTGGGTTCTTTCTCATCTCTATGGGCTTTAACATTTTCCTCATGTCATAGGGGTACCATGGTATGTGTTTTTATTTAAATTCTTTATTTCTGAAAATTTTGTCTTTTACTTTTCCCCACTCCTTCCTGACATCAAATTTGAAAACTTGTTCTCCATTCCTTCCAGAAATTAGGGCTGAAATTTGATCCTAAGAAACAATTTTGGCATGGCAACATTTATTATGGTAATGAAGAGAAGAATTCTGTAACGTTGGCCAAGTGCAAAAGACAGTAAACGTTCTCTTGCCATAACATTAGCATTATTGTTTCTCATGGGATAAGGTAAAATTATATTATTAGAGAGAAAACAATATTTCTCTTATAGACCAGTTAGAGAGATATTGAAAGGAAAATGATTCTTACATTGGCAAAGCAATGAAGGAGCATCCATCCTCATTGGGTATTCCTCGTTGTGGGGAATTTCTGAACAGCCTTGGGACAATTATCAGAACTTCTCAGTTCATACTTCTTAAACATTAACAGAGCTCAGTGGCAATTGGTCTGTGGACATATGTGTCAGAAGCTGTTCAAAGAGGTGGGGGATATCGAGCCCTACTGGTCATGTGATGGGCATTGGCCATGCCCTCATGAAGACTCTTGGGCCACCAGAGAATCTACAATAGACAAAGATCTGCCAGGACAAAGAATGAGGCTCATCTCCTGATGCCTGCCTCTTGAAAATGATAGCTAGAAGCAAACTTATTTGGACAAAAAATGAATGGCTAGGCACATAAGACTTGACTTACCCAATAAATCAAACTATATTTCCATAGAAATGGATTTCTAAACAAATTTGAATGAGCTCTTTCTTTAAACAGCCACAGCAATCTTTCAACAATCAAGCGAAAGCTGATCAAGTATTAATCAGGAAGGCAGTTGAAAGTAGTGGGATAAACTTTTGGCATCAGACCTTTTGGGTTCAAATTCTGGCACTCACATTTACTAGCTGGGTAAACCTGAGCAATTAGGCCTCTGTAAGTCCAAGTTTCTGTCTCTGTAAAATGGGAATAGTAATTATTAATTTCCAGGGTTTTTATAATATTAAATTGAGATTATGTAAGATAATATGTGTAAAGTACTCAGCTCAGAAAAAGTATTCAATATATTTTGGATGTTCCTTGCTCTGTAGTTTATAGGAAGAGAGTCTTCTCATATTACATGATTCTCAAAGCCTAAAAAAACATAATACTACATAAAATACATGATAATATAATAAAATTATATATATATATATAATGGGCTGAATGTTTTCTCCCCAAAATTCATGTTGAACCTCTAATGTGATGATATTTGGAGATGGGACCTTTGGAAGATAATTAGAGTTAGATTAGGTCATATGGAGGGGGCCGTCATGATGGGATTAATGGCTTTATTATACCAGGAAGAGATTTTCTCTCACTATCTCTTTCTCTCTCCCTGTGCACGCACCAAAGAAAGGCCATGTGAGGACACAGTGAGAAGGTAGTCTCCCACATGACAGGAAGAGGGCCATTACCAGGAACTAAATTGGTTGGTACCTTGATCTTGGACATACCAGACTCCAGAACTGTGAGAAATAAGTCTGTTGTTTAAGTCACACAGTCTAGGGTATTGTTATTGTGTTAGTGCAGCCTGAGTAGACTAACACAATACATAATCCCTTTTTTGCAAAAAGCCAGTAACATACATCATTCCCTGCCCTTGCCACCATAATTCAGGACTCCTAGTAAACATATAGTATAAAGAACATCATGAGAATATCTCTAAAATATGACAATCATCTGTGAGTTTCCTCTTTAATATCAACTTCTGAGGCCAGAAAATCTCCCATTTAGCAATTCAGAACCAGTGGGAATTCCCACTCCTTCAATCTTCTCAGTGATAGGAGTTTACTTTTTTCCTCTTGGTATCTTCACTACTTGGTACCAACATAGTACTTAGCAGATGCCCAGTAAGTGCCTACTGGATGAGCAAATTAATGAAATCTAGTCACCTTTAAGAGGATTCGTTAATGAGATCTCAAAATTATTTTTAAAAATTCAGGAAGTGCTCTTTATTACCCAATCTGTTTAAAATTTTCCCTTTATTATAAGTAAAATGTGTTATAAACATTTTGATACACACACACACACACACACACACACACACACACGATGGCTAGCACTAGGATATTCACCATTTTAAGGAAACCAGCCTCCATGGAACTTGTAAAAATTCCATTAGAGTATATGGATTTTATATGCTGAATTTCTTTAGCTTTCCATAACTTTTCCAATGGAATTAAACTTCACGATATCTTGAGATCTTGATTTGACAAACAGAGTTTCTTTATGACTTTTTGACAGAATATTGCATATATAAAGTGAAAAGAAGACTTTTGACTAAAGGCAAGTCTAAGCTAACTGCATTCCACAATAAATTTTGGGTAGGTAGCTTATATGAAATATATGTAGTAATTTTTAAGAAAAATCTTAGACCTAGAAAAATGACAAGTTAGAAGAGAGATTGAAAATCAAGTTATATGACACAATAAAACATAAACAAATTATGATGCCTTATGGAATTGCTGTAATTAAAGTACAAATTTGGTCTCATCTTCCTGGCAGCAAACTAGAAATATGATTGATTACATAGATCTCCTTTTCCACAGAGAGAAAATGTGCTCAATGCTCAAGGAAAGCCTGGCATTTCCCAGAATTTCTCTCTTTAAAATAAAGTTTTCGCATGGAGCTTTGTAAAGGAATGTGGAGGGATGGATACTTTTTATGGGGGAAGAAAACCTTATACACAGGAACAAAAGATTGCTTAAAAGTTAGTCCCAGTGTTTATATGTGCCAGATTAGAAAGGCCAAATGAAATGACTTTGAAAATATTGTGAGTGCTTTAGATTCTTTGGCATTTCCTTGTATTTGCAGGATTTTATCCCTTACTCTTCCTTAGGGAGAAGTTGCACATTCCTTTAGCCGAAAAGACCACGGGCTAATTTATGTGGCCATCAAGATAGTGTTAAGAGGAGGTGCTCATCTCCTCTATAGCCAGATTGATGGAAAGAAAAGCTTCAGAAATTTAATTACACAAGAGGAAAATAAATCATTTTTCAAGAACTATAACCAATCTGGCACATTCACACATGTGCAACTGATCAGCCAAAGCAAGCAACTGATCCTTAGTGTGGGGCTAATGTCTGAGGACTCTCGAGGTCATGGTGTGACCTTACTTTCTTGAGTTTCAATTTCCCCATCACTGAAATTAAGATTGGAAAGTAAATTCTCTATCAATGCTAATGTTCGGTGATTTTTATTGGTAGGCATTTTCTGCAGGTGTATTTTTGGCCAGTGCCTCTGGGAGAGACCCTACAGGTTTTCACAGTGATCTCATTGTATTCCTGAGAGTGGGGAACGTGAGGTATCTAGAGTTCCTGGAGGAGATAAGAGTAATAGGTACCGCTTATTGCACTCTTTATACGGGCCTGGTATTGTTCTATGTGCTTTTCATCACATATGTTATTATTATTCCCATTTAGCAGATGAAGAAACTGTGGCTTAAAATGGTTAATAAACTTACCTGAAGCCCTCAGGGAAAGAGAGAGGTTTCAGTCCTAGGTGGTGAGACTCTAGAGTCCGTACTCTAGACCAAAGATTATTCTACAGTAGTGGCCTTCAGAGTGTAGTCCCAGAACCAGCAGCATCAGCATTATCTGGGACTTCGTTAGAAATGCAGATCTGTTGAATCAGAAACTCTAAGAGTAAGGCCTGGCCATCTGATTTAAGAAGGCTCCAAGTGATTCTCAAGTGTGAGAACCACTGTTCCACAGAATTATTTCTTGGCTCCTGCCCATGATTCATTTGCTTTAGGACTACATACTGAAGATCTCAGAAGTCCAGACACTGGACTATCCACTGTGTCTAAGGAGATCTTCTCTCCATCCCAGTTAGAGCCTGCTTGGTGTGGCTTGTTGGAAAAACCCCATTTTACCAATAAAAAATAATGATCTCTAACTTACATAATGACTCCTATCAATCATGTTAACCTCAGCAAAAGGGTATCTTGTAATTTATCTGCATCAGCTGCTTCTCACTGTGACCCAGACATTTAGAGATGCAGTTGCAATTGTGAGATTACAGCAATTTGGAGGAGAGTGATTACCAAGGGAACACAGTTGTCCTCCCAGGTGAGAATGAGAAAGCAGGGTCGTTTGCGGCAGAACGTGACCTAGAACTTTTTGCAGCAGAACAAAGATACCTGAAATATCCTCCAGCACAATATTCGATCCTAACATCTAAGAATAGTAGAGCACTTGTGGGAGCCAGGCGTTTCATTTATTCAACAAACAGGAATATACATATGCATGTATCTCAAGGAGGTTCAATAGCTTAAAGTGTATTTGTGATTGTGTATGTGCCAGTCTACAGTAAGAGCACACCATCAGAACCACAGTACAATCCCAAGTTGACAATGGCTGCCTTGTCAACACATTGTGGTACAGTAGAAAAATGAGGGACTATGACAGAATTTGGACTTAAAATTTTCAGTTACTCTCATGTGATCGAGAGTGAATTATGAAATCTTTCACAATCGCTGTTTATTCATCTAGAAAATTAGAGTTGTGATATATACTTCATTGAGGTGCTATGATTATGTAGAACATTTGTAGAACATAGACTTCAAATTTGCTCTCTCTACCTTCCTTTCCTGGCTACTGAGATCAGAGCTAAATATCTCCATAATTTTATCACTAACACATGGAGCCTTAAATCTGAGTTAAATGTAAGATTTCAAGCATACATATTGTTTACGCATGGTATTGCTAGATACTATAGAGAAATGCAATTTTTTGCCCACAATTACATTTTGTTAAGGATAAAAAATGAAACATTCGTATTGTAAATAGTCTACTGTTAACATAGAAAAAATAAAAACCTAGAATGGAGGTTGTCATTATTCTAATGGGCTTCATATATTAGTTGCATGTTGAGCTAGAAGAACCATGATAAACTGACATTGAAGTAACCTGGAGAAAATTAAGTGTAAAAAAAATGTTGGTAGGAAAAGAAATAGATTACCTGTTTCTATATACTGTGCTTAGTATCTCCTAATTCTGTTGGGGGGAAATATAATAATCGAATTCAATTCATATCACCAGTGATTGAGTAAATACATGGTGCCAGGAACTCTTTTCAGTGATGGTAAAGGAGAGAGAAGAAAACCACCACCCTGTCCTCTTGGAGCTCAGAATCTAAGAAGGCAGACAGGGGAAATCCACTAGGGGTAATTGCTAGTTAAGTAACATTTTCTTATAAGCTCTTGCCTGGACAGAAGTTTATGCTACTTAGGCTAATTAGGAATGATGTTCTCCAAGATTTTCAAGTACGTAAGTTACAGCCCCTGGAAGACCATTTGAGGATCAGTAGTAGACGACTTACCTACTGGAGGTCTTGACAAAGTCTTTAGAATGGCCTGACCTGTGCGTAATGGCGTCGTAGCTAGAAAGGCTCAAGTTTCTTTCCCAGATCTTAAAATGAATTTTTTTTCTTTAGTCTTGAAATCTCTGAGCTGGTTTCATCATTTGTAAAATGTGTCATTCATAGCAGAGCTCAAAAGTTTGGCAAGAGCTTTTACTGCCAAATGAGTAGATGATGATATCTAGTTTTTTCATTACTGATTTTACAAAAATCACATGGGTAAGGTGATGTCTGCCAGATCTTTCCATTCTACGATTTTTTTTTTCCTTTTCAATTAAATGTTATACTGCTGTGTTATATTTTGAGAAGTTTACAATTAAAGGGTTTGAGTGTGAGGTTATACACGGGGAGCATGTAAATCTGCTGTTTCCCAAACAATTTTATTTAAGCATTTAACATCCAGTGATGATCATTGCCTGGAATAATTATTACATTGATAGTTGCAACATGGTGATTTTTGAAAAAATTATATCATCCCTTATACAATTACTAGCTGGCATTCTTACCTCCAAAAAACATTTTCTCATTTTCATCTCTTCTTGCTTCCTTCCTTCTTTGTTCATTTTAAAGAATTAAAAAAATTTTAAAACAGTTCAAATCAGTGTGCCTGGTTCGTTTCAGCTCCTTCCCTGCCAAACCTGGGAGCAGAGACTGCTTTAGTTTCTCTTCCTTTTCTTTGTCTGTGATGACCAAGGGATAAAGTTACCTGCTGCAATGAACTTGAAACTTCACATTTTCCTTTTTCTTCTTGATCTTGACAGATTTGGCATCCTTTTGCCTGGCTGGGAGCAGAAAGTCGTTGATTCTCTCAATTTTGCAAGTGAAGGCTACAAGGTGTGCAGAAAAGCACGCAGCGGGCACATTGAGCAGCAAGAAGGGAGGAGGACGGGAAAGAACAAAAAGAATGAGACTTCCATCCCCAGACAGTTAAACCCTCCCCTCGAAGAAGCTGGGTGTTTTTTTTTTTTTTCATGTCTTGCTCTTCTGTTTTATTTATTTATTTTTTATTGTTTATTGT
This sequence comes from Ceratotherium simum simum, assembly GCF_057802395.1. NCBI lineage: Eukaryota > Metazoa > Chordata > Mammalia > Perissodactyla > Rhinocerotidae > Ceratotherium > Ceratotherium simum. The sequence continues at coordinate 24,302,692 of NC_141929.1, read as the reverse complement.
CTCCCTCTTTTTTCATTTCCCTGTTTTCCTTTCCTGTCTTTTGATTTTCAGAATTTCATTTTGATTTATCTACACTTCAAAAAAAAATTTTTTTTAATTTTATTGAGGTCATATTGGCTTTTAATGTTGTGTAAATTTCAGGTATACGTTAATATTTTTCAGTTTCTGTATATGTGGCATTGTATTCACCACCAATGGTCTAGTTTTTGTCTATTACCATACACGTGTGCCCCTTTACCCCTTTCACCCTCCTCTCACCCCCTTCTCCTCTGGTAATCACTAACCTGTTCTACTTATCTATGTGTTTGTTTATCTTCCATATATGAGTGAAATCATAGGTATTTGTCTTTGTCTGACTTATTTCGCATAGCATAACACCCTCAATTTCTGTCACAAATGGCATAATTTTGTCTTTTTTATGGCTGAGTAGTATTCCATTGTGTGTCTATATGTATATATATATATACACCACATCTTCCTTATCCATTCATGCGTTGATGGGCACTTGGATTGGGAAGCTGGGTATTTTTGATAGTTGATTTTGAATATTCCTGTGTATTACAATTCACTACTGTTATTATTATTGTTGATGTGATGTTGTGCAAGATATGGACAGTAGTAGCCTCGTCAGGCTGATCCCCTGCGTCCTTTTGACATTTCTCTATTTTTTATGAGCACTTCTTACTTTCTGGCATAGTAAGATATTCTCCATCCTTGTTGTTCTATATATTTTAGGTAACTTGAAGTTCTCTATCTTCTAATTATGCTAAAGGGATGAGTTTTCTGTAGTTGTGTTTGTTCTTTCTGTCCTTCCTTCTTTTCTTTTTTTTTGGAGGATATGATACAAGTTTTGGAATTTCAAATTTTATGGTCACCATTACCTCAGCTACTCAGAATTCCTCGAGGCTAATATTTTTGCTAGATTATGTCTCAGAGTTGATAACTCCAAATCAATTTTCTCACGTAGACAGTATGCTTTTAAGTATACATATTCAGGTCTGTTTTTATAGCCCCAAATTCTTGGATTCTAGTTTAAATATTATTTCTCATCTACAGTTTTCTTTTTCTTCTTCAAGGATGGATCATACTCAGCAATCTTTTATATCCATCACTGTGTTATGTGACAGTGACAGATACTTCATAATATCTATCATGAAATTATGCTAATTTCATCTCTCTCTTCAATTCTTTTTTATGATATTTTCAGTTGACTCTGTTGGAAAACGAGCATGTTTGTAATTTTTCTTATTTATAGTTTTTTAGTTATTTTTCCATTGTCTTCAATTTTTTTCCTAAGTTTGTTCAATTTTCGTTTTGCATCTTTCTCTTTTGGCCATTTCTCTTCTGAGTCTATAAGTCTGTGACTCAAGATGATTTGCTTTCTATTTTAAGGACTTACTGAAAGATATTGAGTCCAAGTTGAGATATTATGATATAGTTTATTTCTGCTTTGATGCTGAGTATTTGGGGGGAGATACTTTTTCATCAACTGAAATATTTTCTAGTGTTCGATTTTCTTACACTAAATGTGTATAGTATATCTGAATAGACAATTTTTATTACATTTTAAATGTTTTATGTTATCCAGGACAAGTAATAATAGGTGATTTTATATTGACTGAGTGAAGAGTTTGGGTGACTTACTAGGTTTCTTAGTTTAAGAGTGCCTCTTTCTTTTGGCACAGTGAAGTACAGAGATTAAGAAATGACCCTCTTTGGAGGAGGGGCCAATGTAGCTTCTGATTTTGTGATTTTCCCTCTCTTTCCCTCTCTCTCTCCCCTCATCACCAAGTCTGCAAATATGCCTCCCCCTTCCAAGCCCACTTCTTCTTACTAAAAAGCTCTATCTTCCTAACACTATTTCTTCTGTTCTCACACATTTTCTTTCAAATTCACAATATCAAGTGCCATGATGACTAGATCTCAGGTATGTTCTCATTATTTTCCCTATTAGTGTTGAATTTTTTTTTCTTCTGTTTTCTTAAGATGGTTTGTATCTGTGTTCTGTAGTGGTGGACATCAGCTACCTTCTCCTATTTTTACAGTCTCTACCTGACTCTGCTTCATTGTGGGCTCTGGAGCTGGATCTACTGTTGTTTTATATGTATTTCCTAACTTATAACTTAAAAATTATAAAATTCTCTGTACCATAGTTATGTGGCATGTGTGAGTGATGGGTTATTTTATTTATTCTCTTTATTGATTGATATAGTTTTTGGAGGAAATATGAAGAAATTCTGATTTAAGAAGACTCTGTTATCCTACAGTTTCCAATAAGTCCTTTGTTTCATTTAATTTTTATCAAAGATAGCCCAATGCTAAGCTAGAAAAGTGAGGATGAGAATATATTTGTATATGTGTGTGTGTACATATAACCAGAGAATAATATATGTGGATTTAGTAGTTCAGTCCATGCCTAGGGAAAGGAAGCCATTGTAACCGTGGACCCTCCAGGACCAGTTCAACTGATCCCATCTTATCAACAGAGTAATTAAGAGTAGTATTTTCAGAATCTGAGACCCCTTGTCCAGTTCAGGCCGTTGAGACCACAAACCCATCAAATGGGCCTGTGCAAATGCTTGACAAGGAACATTTTTGACATCAAGGAGCTAAAAACTCCACCCTCAGATCATGGTAATGCTGCCATTTTGTGAACATGCATCCTATGAAGAGGCACGAAGCTTGACTATACTTGTGCAGATCATCAATTACCTCACTTCTCTTTACCACCAATCATCTATTCCCACACTTCTGACCACCTTGCCGTCTACCCCATAAATATCCCTGAGTCCCCGTTTTGGGGAGGCTGCTCTGAGATTGATTCTCCTACCTCCTTGCTTGGCTGCCTTGTGATTAAATCCTTTCTCTTTGCAAACTCGTCATCTCGGTGATTGGCATAATCCTGCGGTGGGAAAAATGAACTTGTTTTGGTAACACCATCTCACTCATGGTGTGGAGGAGATTGGCCACTGGCTAACACCTCATTAACACGGGGCCTCATCCGAGCAGACAAGCCGCAGGTGAATCAAGAAAGCCTTTCCACATAAGGACTTAGGTTTAGAGGTGTCTGATGCATTAGAACATATGTTAACATATTTGAGCAAAAGACACAAAATCTAAAACTGAGAGACTGTTTACACTATGGCTTTCAGATCACTTTTTATTTAAGTTGACAAAGGAATTTTCCGTGTCCAACAGACCTCAGTGCAACGCTATTATTATTTGTACACTTTACTTCACATTCATTACTGAATTAATAAACATAAATACCTTTCAGTAATTTTAGAAAAATAGCAATGGCTTAGACTTTATCTAAATGTCATTATCCATTATTCTTCCTCATTGATGGCTTTCTTTGACTTTTTTTCAACTTACTTATTCCTGTCCATTTCTAACCTCATCTCAGCACTAGTTTAAAGCCTAGGAGAGTTCTAGTAAACTCACTCAAAGCCAAGTGAATGACTTCCTAAGTACTTATTTAAAGAGATATTTGCATAAAAGAGATGATCTTAGAAATGCTAAGTTACTCACCAAAGTGCGTAATTAACTGGAAACAATCTAAAAAACTCCTTTAAGTTGTCCTATCTATAAACTTCTTCTCCTCAAGTAAGACTAGATGGGACAATGCATGTATCCACAGCCTTAGTACTGAACCATTTGCTTCAGTGTTTTGTTTGTTTGTTTTATAGCAATGTCACTTTCATTCCACCTTTTGATATTGAGATTCCCTCTCTCTGGCCTTGCAATGCCTTTCAGATTATATACTGAGTACTGTCTTAGTGCTTGAACCTTTGTCTCCTCACTCTCAATCATGACTTGAGTTTCCCCTCCAGCTAACCTGTCTCAATATATCTTCTATAAATTCTATGTATGTTTAGATCTGGACAAATATACATCTATGTCACTGAGATGAACTGCCACTGAGATAATTCTCTGTTTGCCAGTGGGAACTAAAAAGCAATTGATGGCTTCAAAATTTATTAAAGATTTAGTGAGTACCTGCCATGTAACAGGCAATGTTAGTGGTGGAGTTAGAATGATGAACAAGAGTGATGTGATCTCTCCTTTCACAGAGATTTCAGTTTCATAGGATAAAGGAGCAAGTCAACAGTTTTTTTTTTTTTTCAGTAAAATGAGTAATGCTATGAAAAGGAAGTCCAGGTTACTAGGGGAAAATCAGGGTATATATAGTGAGATGGGAGGGGATCTTTACCTTTTTAGAGAGAATATAAAATGAGACTAAAGAATGTGCTGAAGTTGTGAAGTTAAAGGGTTGTGGCTCTTATGACATGGTCTCAGCCGTCTCCAGCTAATTGAGCCACCCCAGCTGAGGGTCCAAGTAATTGCAAAGCAAAGCAAAACCAATCCCACTGGGCACTGCCCAAATTCCTAATCAAAACAAAATCACGTGCATAACAAAAAACAGTTGTTGCATTATGCACTAAATTTGGGGTACTTTGTAATACAGCAATAGTTAACCACAACAAAATTTGTTATCTGGAAGAGATGTGCCACCATATTAAAATTTTCAAGCATGTGGCATTGACCTCGAAATGGTAGACAGAAGCCAAAGTTTCCTTAAGAAGACTATTGAGGAGGTCCTGAAGAACAATGAGAGAAATGTTATTGGAGACTGGAGAAAAGGAGACACTTGTTATGTAGTGGCAGAACGACTGGCCACACTGTTGCATGAGGAAATGTGGAAATGAGAAAGGGTACCTAATTGGCTAGTGGAACAGGCTGGGAAATTTGTAGGCAAAACATTAAAAAAATAGCAGTTAGCTTCTTCAAGCTTACTATGTTAAAATATGACAAGAGAAAATGTAAGTACAGAAGGAACTGTTGAGTTTTTGAGGATAATTTAGAGGAATCATGAGGGAGTACGAACTTGCTCTAAAATAATACTTCTTTTTACCCCCAGCAAAAGATTCCTCAAGTTAAATAAGGTAGTTGAGGGAGGGAAAGATTGTTCCAGGCATCCTTGTACATGTATTGGACATGTGAGTGAAGAAACCAACCTGGATATTCCAAACCCAGAAAAATAACAGGAAGAAGAACCAAGCAATCCAGCTAACAGTCAGAATTGAGGGCCCAAACATCTGGACTCAGTTAATCAAACCAAGCCATCTCCAGACATTTGAGTCACCCTAGTTGAGGATCCCACTCACTGTGTCTCACAGATGAGACACCCCTCCTGTGCTCTGCCTAGAGTCCCAAACCACAAAATCCTGAGCACACTAAAATGGTTGTTTCATGCCACTAAATTTTGGGGTGGTTTGAAATGCAGCCACAGAGAGCAGTGCATTCACGTTAAATATCTCCAAGTAGGTATTGCTGTATGTGATAGCGAATTGTATGTGTCAACTTGACTGCGCTATGGGATGCTCAGAAAGCTGGCTAAACATCATTTCTGGGTGTCTGTGAGGGTGTTTCTGGAAGAGATTAGCACTTGAATTGGTGGACCGAGTAAAGTAGATGATCTGCCCCAATGTGGGTGGGCATCAGTCAATCCATTGAGGGCCTGAATAGTAGAAAAAAGGTGAATTCATTCTCTGCTGACCGCTGCAGTTGGGACTTCAATCTTCTCCTGCCCTTGGTGCTCCCAGTTCTCAGGTCTTCAGACCCAGACTGGAAGATCCAACACCAGCTCTCCAGCTCTCAGGACTTTGAACTACACCAAAGGCATTCCTAGCTCTCCAGCTTGAAGACAGCAGATCGTGGGAGTTCTCAGCCTCCATAACTGCAAGGGTCAATACCCTATAATAAATCTCTTCACATACATATCCTATTGTTCTGTTTCTCTGAGAACCCTGACTAATACACTTTATGAGCCTAAAGATCTAGAGAGAGCATTATGCTAGAGATACAGACACGGAATTCACCAAAACATAAATAATAATTGAAGTAATGAAGGGAGATGAAAGAACTCAGGGACAGTAAGTGGAGGTGAGTAGAAACGATACTTTAAATGACCATAAGAGACACACAATGAAAGAGTTATAGACAAACATTTTACCTACTCTAGTAGAAATATTTACAGATGTTATTGCCGTAAGGAAGAGGCAATTTCTTATCTTGTCTGGGCAGATCACAGATGACTGTAAAGAGAAATCATGCTTGAACATAATTTGAAAGTTGAATGAGAATTCACCAAATGAAATTGCAAAGAATAATGGAGAAGGATGCTCCATAGGAATGATGTAGAAAAGATGCTTGGCTCTACAACAGAGTTTGTGCTTCCTCTTTCATAATCTGGAATTGTCACTGGGAGAAGGTTGCCCAGCAAGCAACTACAGTTCCCAGACACATGTCTTGTGACTTCATTCTTACCAATGGAAAGTGAACTTAAGTGCTATGTGACGCTTCTGGGGCAGAATTTTAAGACACATTTTTTTTTGTCCATTGTCTCTATCTTGGTTAGAAGAGAAATCTGAGAGCCTGGGGATTGGAATCAGCCTGGGATCTGAATAACCATGTGGAGATAAGTCATCTGGTGACCAGGAACATCCTCATTTTATAGTTTCATGAATTAAAAATAAAATTCTATTTTGTTGAGCCACTGCAATTTTATGACTTATTTGTAACAGCATCTAACATCCTCTTCTGAAGCTATACTAAGCTGTTTTAGGTTAGGGTATTAAAGAAATGTAGGGAAGAAGGCTTGAGAGTTTGCAGAGATCAGATGCAGAGGGTCTCATATGTTCCTGATTGAATTTAACACATTTTCTTAAAGATAAGTAGTAGTAAATTGTCATGATCAAAATTCTCTTTTGAGATGTAAGCACAGAAAATCATTTGATTGCCTTTGATCCCAATTCACCTCCCCCATTAACACAGAATATCATTATAATTGGAGTTTTTTTGCATGCATTTGCAACCCATGTCTATGTCATTTTCATCTTAGTCTATTTTTTTATCCTTTTACAGAAAGTGCACATGAGAGAGAGCAGTATCATTTTTAAAAATGCAAGAAAACATACAGTGAACTTATAATAACCTCCCAAATTCACAGGCTCATATACTGCAGAAGTTGGATTCACTGAATGGTAAAATAAAAGTACGTTTTCCTCCACTGAACTTATTAGCGTGTGTTGCACTGTGAAGAAAAAAGTAATGAGTGAAATGTAACCATTTAATATCTTTATTGTGTGTGTGTTGGCAAGTGTAAAGGAAGATGGGAGAAGACCTTCAAGTATCTTTCTATATTTTTTACAATGGGACATGATACATAACTACTTCTTGTTGAACTGTAATTATAACAGAGCCACCGTTATAAACACGAATATAGGGGAAATTAATTAGGCGCTGACAATAAGCAAATATTATTCTCTTAATTAGATCTTCTTCCGTTGGAAATCCTGCTTTGTTCCTGCTACTCCACTGTGAATGACATCTGAATCATAACTGTGTCTCACAGAACGGTCTTTCAGGGATGAAAAAGACAGGCGCTATGTCACAGCTGATGAATGCCTTTTCAAATCTTGGCTAATCTGAAGTCAATGAAATGCAGTCCCCCAAACAGCTGCTTTTGCTGATTTGTATACCCGCATAATTAGAGCTGAAAGTGTTCAGTCTGCACGTTTTTAGTATTCGTATATTTTAATAGTTCTTTTGTCACGTATTATTTTTACAGAGCTGGTTACTATCGAGTAGCGTGAATGCTCAACGTTGGGGTAGGATGAGGGATGTAGAGGACAAATGCAATTTGATGGTTTGTCAGTTCCAACCCTCGTCCATCCTTAAGTCAGTCGATGTCTTTCTCTCTCTCTCCCTCTCTCAATTGTTTCTATTCAGCACATATATCTTAAAAGAAATGAGAGAAGAGAAAGATCTGCTGAGAAGATTGTATTTTGTGTGAGGTGCAGCAATAGAGAGGAAGACTAGGATGTATCTTTATCGAGAGAATTCTTTCACCAGACACCTTCCTCTAACCCTTGCAACAGCCTTCTGGGACACGTACTCAGACAGTTGCAATAGATGAGTGAGGGCAATGACCGTGTCCCTTGCATAATAAACACATTTCATTGTGGGACCAGAAGGCAGAATTATGCTACCTATTCGGATTAAAATTTGATTAAACAGGCATGTCTTAACAAGCAGCTGAGGTCCTGTATGAGTAAAATTAAGATAAACAACGTTGAGACAAGATTTTCTATCTTGAAGGATAAAAATCAATGGCAATTTTCAGTAGATACTTGTATACTGGAAACTAAATTTTGTGTGAATTTATACTTGTGCCTTAGATCTCAGCAAAAAATATGTACAAATGAGATTCTGGAATTCCCAAAATAATTCCCATTTCTGCTTCACCTTAATAGCGCTTGGTTTCATTCAGTGAGGATGTATCCTCATATTGGAGCAAGCTCCAATGGTGGAAATGGAAGAAATTTGACAGTAAGAGAAAAGCTAATAGACTCTCAATAAATATCTAAAAAATACATTTTTTATTTTTACTTAAATATTGCGAATTACACAGTTATTATCTATAAAATTGTTACAATAAAATGCCAGGTAGTTGTACTGATGATATACGACATAACGTTTAAAATGTCAGGTGGATTTCCTGGCACAGAGTGTGCATTAAATAAACATTTGTTTTTAAATTAGGCATCATTCTAGGACCTATGATAGATATAAAATTAAGTAGGATATAGTAAATATGAACTACTGAAATTTTTGTTTCGTAATTTTGACCTTAAAATGTCAAGCGTATACAGTTTGATCTAAAATCTATCCTACAAGAGCTGAAAAATCTAATGGAATTCAGAGTAACATTTATAGATAAATAGATTATTAATTTCTAGATGGTAATACAGATTATAATAGAGTAAAATGTACTATGGGAATATGGGATGAGAAGGGATTTGTGAAGTTTCATATAAAAGGGATTTCAATTTTGCAAAGAGTTTGTCAGGTGGAGAGAGAAAGAGAGAGACAGATGTAGTGTATCTTCAAGAAATGAAAATTGTCTAGTGTTCTTTCATCTGAGAATGCATTAAGCTATTTCCAAGACCAGGAAAATATTTCCTTCAAAAACATGCAAGTCATTTACATATTATATAGATGGACACACTTGTGGCTTATTGCAGCCCAACATGTGAATATTTGGTTAGGCTGCACACTAGGAAGAAATTAAAAAATTGGATTCATATACTGGTGATTCCACATCCTATCATGTTGTATTTGGGTATATATTTAACCTATTTAAGTATGTTTCCCAATCAATAAATTATGGATAATCATGTATATATATATATCTTACAGGGTTTCTGTAACAATTAAATGAGTTAATATATCAGAAACTGTTGGGGGAGAGGGAGAATCCCTCCACCGCTGCCCTTTCCCTTAAGGTTCTTACGGCTGGTCAAATAATTAAAAAGGCAGGTCAGCAGGGAAAATAAAACAAATGGGAGAGACCCAGGAAAAACGAGATAACTTGCCAAAATTGAGGAAGTTCTCATCTTAAATACTGTCTTCAGCTAAAGACAAAGGAGGATGTTGGGGGTGGGGGGAGTCAGCTATAGGAGATTACCAGAAAAGCACAGTAAACAAGAGTAAGATTAATATGCAGATTTAAGTTCTTGCCTTCTGTATTGATAAGAGTTTCCAGAGATAAGGTCATCCTCCCTTCTTTCTGGTATAGAGAGGGAGATATCTTTACAAATGGAGATTTCCTTTACAAATGTAAATGTCTCTTACAAAGGATAACTTATATTTTTACTTGGTTTTCAGAGCTTTGACAAGATAAGAATGGGCTTAGCAAGGACCTTCCCAGTTTATCTATACCCAGAGTTATCTATGGTGATGGCCTGTCCCTTCTATCTTAAATTCTTTTAGGCAGTTAGTGGGGCCAGAGGTCAAAGCTTCTTTCAGAGTCTTCTGTTCTTGAAAATAATCAAGGTGAAGAGACATATGTTGAGGCGGCCAATTCTGATCTCCCACAAAACCCTTAATTGAATGCTTGGAATAGGCACCATCAATAAATTGTAATTCCTTTCTGTCTCACATAGTGAATACGTGGAGAGGCTATTTCCCTTTGAGATTGAGATATTCAACAAGTAATGCTTGTTTTCGTGTCAAAATTATCCTTTCCATCTTTTGGGAGTGCTGCAGTTTTCTTTTGGTTTCTTGATCTTTATGTGGTTTTGACAAAAAAAATTTAAAAAATTGGCATTTTACTACAGCTGCCCTACTGATGGCTTGAAGAGCACAAATTATTTTGGGTTCTTTATGAAATCTGTAGCTTTGTTATAACCAATCTCAGGCTCTTCTTACCCTTAGTAAGTGTGTATGTTTCCTTCTAATACTTAAAAAAAAATTGTCTAGCCTCTTTAAATGTGTATGAGGAAATGATTTTCAAAGGGTCGAAGGACAGGAAGAGATAGCTTTATGACCACATGAGGGTGGCAAGGCTCAGAGCAGATGTTATCAGAAGTCAGATCAAAGAAAACAGATATTTACTGAGTGCCCACTGTGTGCCAGGACCTGTGACTTATAAATTGTATTTATTTCTCATTGTAAGTACACAAGGATATTATTTTTATCCCAATTTATGTGATGAGGAAAGTGAGGCTCAGGAAATAGGCATTATTGATCACAGACATAAGTAGAGGAGCAAATGTCAGAGACTATATAGAGAGAGGGTCTTATTCACCCTGGCTCTGTGAGCAGTTTTCATCTTCCATTTCTGAAGCTTGGTGGAAATGGGGAAGCCGCGCATTATTAGTGGTACTCTTTGCCAGTGGAAGAAACTGGGGTGGTTTTGGAGTTTTTAAGCAAAGAATACAGAACCTGTTGACTACTGGGTGAGGAACCTCATGCAAATCTCATTCAAGAGTTTAGAGGACTCCTTATATCTTCCAATCATGAGTTAATTTTGGAAGGGGCTATCAAAATCCTCCAGATAGACTTCCAATTTAAAAGGTGATATGCATGGATTGCTTTTCTTTCAATGGTAAATTGTGAACCACTTAGTGCAGGTGTTATTTGGAAAAAAACGATAAAAGCATCAAATGAGTGCTATTTATATCACCTGAGTCATAAACTACAGGTATATACATCATTTCAGGTCCATATGCTTGTGGGGGAAACGGTGGGAATAGGAGGAGATGAGTCCTATATATGTCTTATGTACTATGTGACGTATTTTTATATAGGTATTATGTGTTTGATTTCCTTTATAGGCGAGAAAATCAGGGCGTAAATATTTACATAAATTTCATGAAACATAAGGTAATAAGAGAGGAACTGGGGCTTTTGTCTGACTCCAAAACCCAGGTACTTTCTACTGCCCAAGGCTGTTGTTATAGGCTTGTTTTTTTAAAAAAAATAGCCTATAATAAATAGCTTTCCTTTCTTCCTTCCTTCCCTCTCTCCTTCCTTCTTTCCTTCCTTCCTTCCTCTTTCAACAAATGTTTACGTAGCATCTACCCTAAACCAGGCACTTTCCTAGACAAACCAAAACCCTTTCTTCTTAGGCGCTCAGAATCTACTATGAATGAGACATGTAAACACACACATTAAAATTAACGTGAAAACAAAATGGCACATAGGGACAGCACTGATTAATGTGGGGGTTTCAGGTGATGTTCCCGGAGGACAACATGAATATTCCAAGTGACAAGGACGTTCCAGACAGAGGGAACACTAGCCTGGTACGGAAGAACACAGAGCCAAAACTGGCCTGGGAGACATAAGGTTGGGATATAAATGCTGCCTGTCTCTACTCTCAGCAGGTCTTCCCACTGCCTCCTGCTGCTCTCATCTATTTTCTTGCTTTGCAATTCCCCTGCACTCCCAAACCTGCTATTACATTCCCATTCCCCCTCCTCCACCTCCTCACCTCATGTCCAAAACACATGGGTATCTGAGATAAGCGGGTGAGCAAGTTGCAAATTGGTAAGGGGAGGGGTGCAGCGCAGGAGCAGCAGAAAGGGTGAAGGACACAATAATGACAAGCATCGGGGCCTGGAAACCCCATGATTGCCTTCCTTCACCTTGAAACCTGTCTTGCTGTTCCATGGCCAACGTCGTGTTTTGCCAAATGATTTTGACTGATAGCGTCCTTAGTGCTGATTCAAAGGATATACATAAAGCAGATCGTCAAGTTCCACAAATGAGAGAAGGAAAAAAAAAAAAAAAATCACAGATTATTTACAAAGGAAAGAGAAAGTGTTTGAAAAAAAGATCTTGAACAGTCATCCAATCAAGATCTTAATTCATAGGCTCTCCTTAAGTAATCACCACCAGGTGATGCTAATTATCACGAACAGTTCACAGGTGTTACCCTACAAGAGCAAGAAAGAATAAGTAAAATGAAGCTTCAACATAGCTGCCTGTAACTCACCTACTTGTCCCCAAATACGTATCTTTTCATTGTGCTTTATTTAATGTCTCGTGTCAGACATGAAAACCATTGTGGTTATCTGGAAAATGCCCTGTCCTTCCTAAATATAAATACCCAGAGCCATCCATCCATCCTTTCATTTGTACATCGATGTGTGTTTCATTTTCCTCTGATTACTATCTGATGAGCATCTACTCTGCACCAGACACCATGCCTGGCACTCGGGAGATGGTCGCAGAGTGAAAACTCCTGGTTTTGCTTTTATGGGCTTACGGCCTATTAGGAGAGAAACACATTTATTAAAAGTTACCTAGTCAGGTGATTGCAGTTCTAGTGGCCCCAATGGAGGAATGTGTAGAGTGGTATAAATATAGGTCAACACAGAGACCTGACTTAATCTATTCCATAAGGGACTATTTCCTAAGGTACTAAGAGCTGAGATTGAGTCAGTTGAGAGATAAAATAGGAAAAGGGTAGTAGCATGACTTCCAGACCAAAGAAATAGAAAAATGTGCAGCAATCCAAAATAAAAAAAATAACAAAAACCCAGGAAATCTTGTGTGACTGGAACTTAGAGGAAGCAGATCATAATGATACCGGAGAGTAAAAGAACCTTAAAAAGCCTATTGAAGAGTTGATATCTGAATTCTTTCCAAATATTCTAAAATAAAGTATTTTAGAGCAAGTGTGCATTGTCTGCTTCAGAGAAGGCTGCCGACTGGACAAGAGAGGATCCTTGTCTTATGTGTATAAAATGAATCTAGAATGGTCTTCTCAAACGCTATCAAAATTTGAGGATTTAACCATTGGTAGAATTGGGGAAATTTCTCTGTATAGAGTTATTTTAAACTAATTATTTAAGGAAATATTTCCATATTTATCAGATAATTTAGCAAGTGAAATTGTGGGCTATCATATAGGCTTTGGTAATATTCAAGAGAGTCAAACTGACTAGAGAGATGGAAGTAGGTATTCTCTAGGAAAACACATCTGACACGTATAAGAAATATGAGTAGAAGAGAGTTTATGATTCTGGCAACTTCTTCATGAATGGGCTGAACTCCATCACTGCTCATACACTGTCTTGTCTATTTTATTAGTTGTTAGTTTAAGTGGATGTTGTATCCAGAAGTTAGCTGGTGGTACAAAAACATCAGCAATATGGATGGCAGATTTAGCAACTGTTTTTCTAAGTGGGGGGGTCATAGTCTGTTCTCTATTTGAACCAACTGATCACTGGCTCCCCTAATAAGCTTTACCTGAAAACTGGATGTTAAACTCTCATGTTTTCCAAAATGTGGTGGCATAGTCGTGATTTAGAGGGAAGAGCTTTCTGGTTCATAGACACAGCACTAGGTAATATTAAATCATATAATGAATTACTCCCATTTCAATTATATTTTATTCTATATTAGGAGATCATATCAATGATGCTAACATGTCTCTAATGCCTAACATTTTCTAAACTACCTTCATATAAACCTATACTTTGATAACAGGTGTCAAGTTCAGAGCATTCCTGTAGGCATCAATATCCATTAGAATATAATCACATTGTTTTCCTTTTATTGTATTAATATTTATGTTATCTTTTTATTTCTGGCAAATAGTTCTGGTTTTACATCTGTAGTAGCAACATAGATGTAAATTAAGATAATTTTTAAACATTAATAAAATAAAATTAATTTTGTTAAGATAAATCTATTAAATAATTCAGATAAATGATATTACATACAGTCAGTAGATATGGCAAATATAATGAAGAGGTAAAGAGGTGATGAAGGTTTAGAAAAATTTGTTTTAACAGGTAAAGAATATGACTTTTGGAACTTTAAACTTGATTTCATCATTTACTAATGGCGTGACCCTGAATCTCACTTTTTAATTCTGTATTATGGGAATTATAATGATTCTGACCTTATGAGTTTAGTATGAGGGTTAAATAAGTCTAGCACATAATCAAAACCTAGTAAAGATCATTATAATTGAAAACAGGTAATGGAGTTATAGAGGAAACAGCCTACATAACGAAAGATGAAAAGCAACAATAAACCCTTTGGCCTTATCCAAGACACACAACACAAAAGAGAAAAATATTTTGGAAAAAACAGAGTCTGCACCAGACGCAACACAATTAAACTGAACAGTCCCCAGTGTTTACAAGAAAATCCTCACTCACAATTACCCAAACAAATCTATTCACTTAGAAACCCAGAGGGCTTTAAACCAAAGCACTCATCTCTTCAGGGCCTCTTAAACTATTTTTATTGCTATCTAATTTTTATACACCCAGCAACACCAGTGATACACAGCAGCAAGACTGCTACCAGAAGTTGAGTTCAAATATATCAACTCTTCCATTCAATTCAGTTCGATTTGCTTCACTCGAGTAGTCTTTCGGGTGACCGTTGTATAGCTCATATTGTACGGGATGGGGAAGGTGGACCAAAGAAGGTTGGCACAGCCCATGTCCTCACAAACATTTATGTTTTCCAGCAGCACTTATTTGTTAAGTGCTAAGCATTCTATCTATGATAAAGAAAATCCTACTTAATATTCAAGACCATTTAATCCCTCCATTTGTTCATTGAATGGATTAGTGAACAAATTACGTATTTAACAAACAGTAGAAGCATACTCTGTGAAAGACATGTTGAGGGTCACTGGGATAAAATGATGAGAAGGTTAGATTCTAGAAAGGAACCTGACTGGTTCTTTTCAGAATCGCAAATACAATGCTATGGGAGCAAAGGTGAGGGAGGGATTAATTCCCATCTTTTCAGCACACATCACTTTCAGATGGCCAGTGCATGTACTTCTGGGTCTGGCTTCCCTCTTGGATGGAGAGTTCTTTTTGACAAGGCCTGAGCTAAGCCTTGGGCTTTCAGAGTTGAATAAGTTGCACAAATGATGCTCTCAAAGAGACCTCTTATATTTGAGTAATAGAGTCCCCCACCAAATTCCTATAATCACCTTCCTCTTTGAATCATTTCCGTATGCAAACAAGTGAGGTGAATTAAATTGAAGAAATTTGATGTTGCATTTCCTTAGTAACAGGAGCCCAAAGTATCTGATAGGTTCACAAAAATTCTAATAAGTTTCTTCATTTCTGGTTACCCTCTAAAATTGTGGAAACTCTCTCCCTCCTAAAATTGTAGCCAGTTGATTTCAGGAAGCTCCAAGTGTGTCATATAAAAACTGGCATTAAGTTCTTCATGTTATCATTCTAGTCTCTAAAAATAAGGATGAGATTCTGCTCTCCTCTGGCTTTGGCTGTAGCTTTGCATTTCACACCAGTTATGATTCATGCCTTTTGCCTACTGCTGTTGCTACTACTGCTGACGTTTCTCCATTCTTAATAGTTGTGATCTTAGTTTCCTTCTCAGACTAACGTGTTCTACTCCTATGGAAGTCCTTGACCACCTGGGAAAATCTTTTCCTGTTGAAGAAGAAAAAATATATCCCCTACCCTACTCAGGTTGTGCTCGGGATATTCTCCATTGCGTGTTTTTCATTTCAGTTTTGACCAAACAAAAAACCAACACGTTAAATGGTTCCACTAAATGTCTAAAACTTCTTATAGCCCAAGCTCTTTGAGAATCCTAAAGATGGTGGTGAGTCTTGAGGAAGATTCTTTTCCCTCTCTTGTTGACCTGGAGATCACGTCATGTAGGACCTTCATTACCGGTCATTTTGGTGTGCTAGGAAAATTCTGCAACTGATGCTAAATATAATCTGAACTTGGAAGCTTGGACTTGTCGGGAGAGAGGGAGAATCTCCCTCTGCCCTTTTTTTTAAGGTTCTTATGGCTGGCCAAATAATTAACAAGACAGGTTAGCAGGAGAAAATAATACCAAGTTTAATAACATGTATACATGGGAGAAACTCAGAAATGAGCAACTCGTCCCTCTGTCTAAGCTGCTTGCTTAAGTATTGCAGCTAAAGGTGAGGAGCGTTTTGGGGGCGGGTAGTGGCGTGGGACTTCAGAGGGCAGGAAGACAATTCTTTTCAGGGTCATCTATAGATAATGTCCTCAGGGAGAGACAGAGTTTTTGATAAAAGGGGCTTGGTGCCTTTCCTATTGTAACCTCTATCCTACATTATCTCTATCCACATCCTACATCATGATAGAAGATCTGTTCCAGGAAGGAGCCACCATGTCAAATTCTTTAGGCAGTTAGTGGGGGAGGTCAAATGTCCCTCAGAGAAAACAATCAAAGTAAAGAGATATATTTCAGAGTGGCCAAATCTTGATCTCCCACAGACTCTTCCTACATTTACAATCATTATTTTCCTATCTTTACTGCACCTACCGTCATAGTAATTTCATCAAGGGATATTTGAATTAAGGAATGAAAAACCAATGTGACACATAGAAAGTCAATCTAAAATGAGCAACATTTGTCATCTAAAGATACGTGGGAAAAATATGGAAATATTCATTTTTTTCCTTTTTTTTAAGAATTTATGAAGCCAAATTTGAATTTTCCATTATTCTTCCAAGTTTACTTCATAAAATATTGGCTTTAAGGATTAGACATAGAACTGACCATCTCTTCTTGCCACATAGTGACAAGAGAATGGCATCTATCACTATGTGAAGGAGGCATTAGCCTTTTTGTTCAGTCATGGATAGAACAATGGCATTTTTAGGGCATCAAGACAGAGGGAAGGGTTTGGGACTATGGTGATTTTAGATATCATTTTGTAACTTGAATATGGTGGCAAGATGTTTTCACTGCCAAATATCAGAAATATTTTACTTTCTATATGTATTAATATTCTTTTCAAAGCTTGACTTCATACTAAAAACTGGTTTTCTAGATATATGTTCATCATCTTTAGAATCAATCGGTCCAGGAATAATTTACTTTAACTTGACAAATTCTTAAAATTTGCTCCCAGTGGCTTAAAGTGGTAGTGAGTTTTGTTTTACATAAAATTAAATATTTTCCACCAAAAACATCTCCTCCTCTCCAGCCTACTGCCACTAATTACATCAAGGTCTTACTTTATCGAGGTTGAATGCTTGTAATGACTTCCCAAATGGTGTATTCCTCGCTTTCGTTCAACCCTTCCTCTACACCACCAATGTTGTGTTTCTTTCAAAAGCTCAACTCTTCTTTTGACATTCTCTATCTAGACACCTCTCAATAGGCCCTTGTTTTCTTTAGAAAATTGCCAGTCACTTTCTGGATGGCATTTAAAGCCGTCTGTAACCCAACATCATTTTATCTGCATTTACCCCATATGAAAAGATTCTTAATATGTTTACCTACTTCTCCCTTTCTGTGGGATACTTTTGAAAGATAATTCCCATATAAAATATTTTATTATATTATTTAACATGAACACAAAACGCTAAAGATGTAGAGAGGGGGCTGACAATCTACAAACTTATATGAAATATCTCAATATAAATATTATAGTAATATAAAACACAATATCTATGAAATGGATGTATTATACACAGTTTTAATCCATTTAAGATGTTAAAATCAACGTAAAAAGAATAGAATTCAGAATTGTCAAAAGACACAGGAAGGAATGTTGCATTTTAGAATTGGACCTTGTATCTTCCTGCAAATTCCTTCTCTAAACTTGCTTTTCCTCTCTGCCTAGATAGTCAAATAATTCTCCGTATTTATAGGATACTTGTAAAGCACTTAAAACAGAACAGTATGTAAATTCACACTAAATAATGCATAATGCTTACAGGAATCTGTTTCCCAACTTGCTGCAGCCATCATCACATACAAGGAAAAAGAGAAGGACAATTAGAAGTAAAAAGCAGTGGCATGTTTTTAAAAGCTAAGATAAAATAATGCGCATTTTTAATGTTGTAGACTTACATACCAGTGCTAGAGGCTGTATTTATTTTATTTAGCTCACTTAATTCACGTCTATATGCAGGGCAAGTTAAAGTTTTAGAAAAATAATCAGTTTAAGGAGTTCTTGGTTAATATGTTTTTTATGAAAATGTGGAGTGGAACAACTACATGTCTTAATGAAATGAGTTCATCAGATTAAGTTCTTCATAAACAATTTGATAAGGGCTTATGGATAGTTCTTCGGTGCCATTGAAACCTGACCTCTCACCTCTGCTTGGGGGTTGGGGGATCGGGGAATGAGAGTATAGTTGTTCATGGTTTGCTTGTTCACAGAAGGAATATTTACTGAGTACCTATCACGTTTCATGCACTGTGGTTAGAATTTGGGATTTACGGTGAGTAAAACTGACCGCCTTCCTTGATCTCATGAAGCTTATACTCCAGAGTGGGAAAGACATTTGGTCAAGTATTCACACACATCAATGTATAGAAAACGAAAAGTGCTGCTATAAATGAGAGAAAGGTAGTTTTATAAGAACATATGACAATATCTGTTTGACACTAGGGGTCAGGAAAAACCTCCCCAAGAATGTGACACTTTGGGCCGGCCTCGTGGCTTAGCGGTTAAGTGCACACACTCCGCTACTGGCGGCCTGGGTTCGGATCCCGGGCGCGCACCGAAGCACTGCTTCTCCGGCCATGCTGAGGCCGCGTCCCACATACAGCAGCTAGAAGGATGTGCAACTATGACATACAACTATCTACTGGGGCTTTGGGGAAGAAAAAAAGGAGGAGGATTGGCAACAGATGTTAGCTCAGAGTGGGTCTTCCTCAGCAAAAAGAGGAGGATTAGCACGGATGTTAGCTCAGGGCTGATCTCCCTCACCAAAAAAAAAAAAAGAATGTGACACTTTGGCTGAGATCTGCCAAATAAGCAGGAGTTAACATGACAGTAGTTACGAATGGGGTGGTACATTGAATAATGGACCCATATATGGTCACATGCTAATTCCTGGAACCTCTAAATATGGTACTATACTTGGCAAAGAAGACTTTTGTCAATGTGATTAAGTTAAAGATCTTGAGATGGGGAGATATTCCCAGATTATCAGAATGGATCCAATGCAATCCAAGAGGAGGCAGGAGAGTTAGAGTCAGAAGAGGCAATATGACATTGCAAGCATAGGGAGAGAAGGCAATGTGATGACACAAGCAGAGGCAGACAAGGCAATGTGATAAGACTGATGGAAACACTGTGATGAGATCGCTGGCTTTGATGAGGAAGAGAGCCACAAGCCAAGCAATGCGGGCAGCCTCTAGAGGCTGGAAGGATTCTTCTCTATAGGCTCCAGAAGAAATGCCCTGCCAATACCTTGATTCTTGGGACTTCTGACCTCCAGAACTGTAAGATAATAAATTTCTGCTGTTTCAAGCCAACAAGTGTGTGGTAATTTGTTATAGCAACAAAAAAAAGCTAATACAGATGGGTTCCAAAAGGCAGAAGAATATTTAGGCAAAGGGAATTCTTTATGATGAGACAGAACTTTGCATATTTGAGGAATTGAAAGAGATCTGATATTGCTGAAGCACAGAAATCTAGGACAAAAGGGACATAAAAAGTTAAAACTGTACAAGATATTAGAAACCATCTATTTCAAAACCTAATTTTATGAATGAATATAAAATATGTTTTACTTAAGACCACTGAATCCATTAGCAATTCACAAAGATGTAAAAACTCCAAATTTCATATGAATTCAATACATTTATCCATTCAATGATTGACAAAACATTTATTGACTGTCTGCTAGGTTAGAGTATGGTGGACAAGGCTATATAGAATCAGGGAGGAATAAAGCATGGCTGCTGATTTACTGTCTCCTGTCCTTCTAATGTCAGTGTACCTCTCTAGCACTTGCACTACACAATAAGAACCTTGAAGATAAACATTGTGTCTCAGATGAGATACATATCTGGAACTTGTCAAAATGTCTTAAACAAAAGTTTGTTAGTTAAACTGAATTTATGTTATCTGTTTTTGTTTGAACACGGCATGTTTACGTAAAGCTGCTAATGGAATGTAGGGAACGTGAACTTCCTATGAAGATATATTGGCCTATATGGGGCCATGAGCTCTGGGAACCACATTAGGAATATAATGTAATGATAACAACAAGCTCAAACATGCATTACGTCATTTAATCCACACAACTTCTCAGCAAGGCGGGGTACATCTCAAAATGTGTACATTTCTAGAGCATCATCTTAAATTCTCAATATCCATTTCTAGCTCTGTGATGGAAACTCAGGACTCTGTGACTCCAGTTTTCTCCTAAGTAGAATGAGAATATTAATACTAACTTCCAGAGTGGTGGTAAGGATTGAATAAGTTAATATATATGTCAAATATATGTAATTTTTACCTAGCAATCTGACAAAGAGTAGGCATTCAACAGTTCTTTGTTGAGTGAATACAATAATGAATGAATGAATTGTGTGTGTACGTGAGTGTGTAGTCTAGCAGATACAAGTGAGAGCTCCTGTGGGCCCGTTGAAACAAAGCAGATGTGAACTGGAAATCAATTTGTGCACAAGGTAGTTGAAAGTCCTAGACTGGACTCCAATGGCTCAATGACTAGCTATATGAAATTATGCTAACCTCTATGATCTTCCATTCCTTCATCTGAAATGAAGCTATCAATCCGTGCTCTGCCCCCTGATTGGATCATTCTAGGGATTAAGTGACATAGTTACAATATTTCTAATTTCTG
This sequence comes from Ceratotherium simum simum, assembly GCF_057802395.1. NCBI lineage: Eukaryota > Metazoa > Chordata > Mammalia > Perissodactyla > Rhinocerotidae > Ceratotherium > Ceratotherium simum. The sequence goes on along the minus strand of NC_141929.1, from coordinate 24,281,744 downwards.
TTCCAATAAAATCTTAATAAGTGGAATTATTATAAAAATTATTGGTAACATAAATATTATTATCAAGGAACATTTTATTGAACTGAATTGTTTTTTCCAAAGCTTTCACATTCTAGTTTAGACACTGTTCACTTTGTTCATAAGCTGTTACTAAGACTCTCTGTGTCCATCATGAATAGTAGGCCCATCCATAACGAAGTAAAAATACATTTGTTTTTCTCAGAAAAGCATGAGCCATACATTTTGAAGTTGTGTATTGTGCATACACTATTATTTTCAATTTCTACACTGCCACTCTCTTTTACTGATATTTCCAACCACGCCCATAGATATTTTTAAGGCCTTTAGGAAAGACACAGAATGCGTGCCTTCCAAGAAAAGACATCTCTCGCCTACAACTTCCCTTTTGTTGTCTGTTGGGAGCTTCAAGTGTTGACATCTGAGAGCTGAAACATGCACTTAGGGAGGTTGTGACGATGTCTTTCAGTTCTGCTCATGAGACTCTGCAGAGGCAGATGGCACAAATCTCTAATGTCTAAATTGTATTTCATAGCAATCCATACTTTGTCAATTGCAAATAAGATGAGAGCGGGAGAATCACAGTACTTGAAGTAAAGAGAAATCTGTTCAGTTCTGGGTTCTAAAATTAACAGATTTTGTACATGGGGCAGATAATTTCTCCTTACTTGGTGTCAATGTCGTCATTTGTATAATATAATACTGAAAAGGTCCATAGAGGTTATCAGGTTTATAACCTAATAATCTGTGTCTATGTTTCAGGTCCATTCCAGTGGGATACATGTCAATATATGAGTAAAAGCCTGAACACTGTAGTCTGATCATCTCCAATTTGCCACTTCCTGGTTGTGAAATTTAGAGAAATTACCACATTTATTTATAGATTAAAAATTGAAGATTCAACTTGGGATAATTTACCTATATCATAAGATTTTTGAGAGGATTAAATGAAAGGCAATATGTCAAACAAATAGCACAGGAATCTGGCAGGATGGCAGTCTCAGTTAACCTAAATCCCTAGAGAAATAAATCCTTAGACAAGTTGGATGATGTGTAGCAATAATCAAAAATGTGAATGCATATCTGAGTTCAATAACCAACAAATCCTTAGGAGGTAAGAAGTAAAGATGAAATAACAGCATTAACCACATGAGTTAGCATTGTGGCTTGCCCTCGGAGAGATTGGGCTATCATACAAGAAGAAAGAGGAGGAGGAGAAGAAGAAGGAAAGAAGAAGGAGGATAAGGAGGAGGGGGAGGGAGAAGGAGAGGCGATGACAAAGATGACAAAGTCTTGGGCCAAGAAGTGTGAAGAAATTGTAACTAAGTCTTTACGCATAATGTTGAAAACTTTCAATCGCTTCACTTAGTGAAAGGGAAAAAATTCCCTCTAACTTATAGAGAGATGGCAAAGCAGCTTGTCTATTTCTACTTGGGCTCTAAGAAAACACACATATATGCATGCATACACACACACACACACACACACACACACACCCCCCACATACCCTCACTGGAGAAGCAGGATGGCTTATGCTTCACACAGGCCAAATGTACACTGCCCATATGGTCCAGGATGTAGGAGTTAAGAAATTAACATAAAACTTGGTCCTAGATTGGTGACAATTTTAGGATGCCTGATAAAACAAACGTAAACCTTATTTGAAGTTCACTCTTACAAAGAAAGTTAGGTTGTTCTCACAGAAAAAGCCCTGTGTAGATAAGCACACAATCTCTCATTATGAAACAGATGCGATAACCATCTGCCATAAACGAGGATAAACAGACATAACACATTGGAAGAGTAGAATCTCAAGAATATCAGATAATAGAACTATTTTTAACAAAAAAGACTATAAAGTAGTATGTTTAACTTAAATTTTTAAAAATAAAGTAATAAAAACTATAAAAATGATTCTATGAAAAAAAGAAGAGGCAAATAAGCCATTGAAAGCAAAAATTAAGTGCACAAATTAAGCCACAGAATAGATCCAGCTGAAGAGAAAAATAATAAAAGAGGATATATATTTGAGTAAATTATACTCAATATGGTGAAATAAAGGGAAGGAAAGATAAAAAATATTATTAAAAGAAACAGAGGAGAGAATGAAAGTGTCCAACATAACATCAGGAACAGAATTACAGAATGGGTGACGAGAGAGAATAATATAAAAGGCATTATTCTAAGTACAATGGATCTTACTTTCATGATTTTCCACCACTAATGAAATATAAGAATCTCCACATGGAGAACATCACAGATCCCAACCAGAATTTAAAAAAAAAATCACAAGACTCATCATGGTAAAACTGCAAGATGTTAAGAGACAAGGATGAGTATATATCCTTTCTTGCTGATTGCTTTTAAGATTACCTAAGAAAAATTATCAGAAATTAGACATAACAGCTGTGTTCCAGACAAAAAACATACAATGGACTTTTCTTCTCCAAGTTAATGCCAAAACAAACTTCTTACCTGGAATTCTGCACCAGGTATACTATTATACGAGAGTGAAGGTAAAATGAAATATTTTTTAGGCAATTGAATGAAAAGTTTAACATTCATATATCTTTGTTGAAAAAAAATAGTGAACGAATTATTTCAGGAAAATGGGAAGAAAACCTAGAAGTCAGAATTGGGATGTGAGAGCAATAAGACCTAATAAAAATACAGCATAAGGTTATCATCAATCATACTGGTCAATAGGTACATCAGTGTTTGTTATATTATTTTTATTCCCTATTTATTTTTAAAAATAAACTATGAAACATACAAAAATGTGAATTTCCTTCTCATCCAGATATTTTCTTAGATGTTAACAATAAGTTATATTCTAATCTCATATGCATCTAATAAAAATATGAAATATATCTGTAAATTCTAGAAACCTTAAGTCTGGATTGAGCTATGTGGAGACATGGGTAATAGGGCATGCTTACTGATCTTGACAAACATGTATGCAGAAAGCAAATGATAAGGAGACACACCAGTAAGATGGCTGAATAAGATGTCCCTAGTTCATATCCCACCTCAAGAACAGCTTGGCATATATCCACAGAGAAAAGTTCCTTTGTGGGAACTTTGGGCTCCAGATAGGAGACTGTAAAATCTCCGTGCAATATGAGACTGAAGAGAATCGTTTTGAGAGGGCAGGCTCACACCCAGGGGGCTGGCTTGCTGATTGTGTTCCTGGCTCCAGAACCAGAAACAGCTGTTCCCCTGAAGGCTCAGCTACAGCCCTGTTTAGCTTGGTCCTGTCACCAGCACTATATGCCAAGGGACCTACAAGGAGTCACACCCACTCGTGCATCAGGTAATAGGCACAAAGAACTCAGTCCTAGTTGTGGACTCTGAAGTGGTCATGAACTGGTTCCAGCCTCTCTCGGCTAGGGTCCAGGAGCCCCTGGAGGCAAGGCCACCAAACTCAGTCAGACTGTAGATTCTGAAAGGGCCCTATAACTAGGCTCCAGCCTGTCCCAGCTTCAATCAGTGAACAGTCATGTTGGCACAGGGACTCTGCGGGAGACACTTCTACCTGTGCCCCTCGAGATCTTGAAAAGGCCATGTACTTGATTCCAGACCACTCCCCGAGGCAGTCTACAAGCAGGCTTACTGGCACAGGGTCCATACAGGAGAAACTCCTGTCTGCACCCCTCCAAGATCCTGAAAGGACTCTATATGTGGCTCCAGCTTCCTCATAGCCACAATCTGCCAGCAGTCCTGAGGTTCCTGTGTCCCGGTGGGAGACACTCCTGTCTGCCCCTGGAGATCCTGAAAGGGGCCTATACTTGGCCTCAGCTCGATCACAGAAACAGTCGGCCAGCAGTCCTGCAGGTGAAAGGACCCAGCAGGAGATACTCCTATCTGTGTCTCAGTAGATCCTGAAATGGCCCTATACTCGGCTCTTGCCCCTCCAGCTGTGGTCAAGGAGCAGTCCAGCCCACCCAGGGACCTGGCAGGAGACATGCCCATCCATGCATATGTAGCCAGGTCTGCAGACTTCAGTCTTGGCTGTGGAACCTGAAACAGCCCTGGGCCTCGGTTCCAGTCCCTCTCAGCCACAGCGCAGGACCAGTCCTATCCACCCAGGGACCTATCCATTGACCAGACAGCAGCCTTCCCAGGGACCTGGCATGAGCCATACCCATCCACTCACCTGGAAATAGGCCTGCTGTCTGAGGACCCAACTGTGGACCACGAAGTAGACTCTTGTTCCAGCACCACTCTATTGAACAAGGTACTGGAGGCAGTCCTATCCATCCGAGACCAGATAGGGTCCACAACTGCCCATGGTCCTGGTAACCAGCCTACCAACCGTGGACCCCACTGCAGACCCAGGAATAGTCTAGTAACTGGTTCCAATCCAGCATGATTGCAATTCCAGAGGTAATCCCATCAACCTGGGGAACAAAGAGGAGATGGTCTTTACCTGCCAAAACCAGTCTGTAAAGACTGGAAGAGATGTTTGCTCCTTTAAATGCACTGATACCAACACAAGGCAAGACAGATCATGAAGAATCAGGCAAATATGACACCACCAAAGAAAACTAAGAAAGTTCTACTAACTGACCCCAAAGAAGTGGAGATCAATGAATATCATGACAAAGAATTCAAAATAATCATCCTAAAGAAAGTCGATGAAATGCAAGAGAATACAGATAGATGATTAAACAGAATCAGGAAAACAATGCATGAACAAGATGAGAAGTTTAATGAAGAAATAGAAATCATAAAAAAGAACCAAACAGAAATCCTGGAGCCAGAAAATATAATGACTCTCTGGGCTGGAGAGTGGGGGAAATGGGGAGATGTTGTTTAAAGTGTACAAACTTCCATTTTTAAGATGAATAAATTCTGGGGATCTAACATTCAGCATGGTGACTATAGTTAATACTGTATTATGTACTTGAAAATTGCTAAGAGTAAATCTTAAATATTCTCACCACATACAAAAAATTGTAATTATGTTGTGTGATCAGTGTGTTAACTAACCTTATTGTGGGAATCATTTCACAATATATACATGTATCAAATCATCACATTGGCACTTTAAACTTACACAATGTTATATGTCAACTATATCTTAATAAAGCTGGAAAAATTTTTAAAAAAGCAGAAAACGAAAGATATAAAGAGATGTTTAAAGACAATGAAATACAACATACGCCAAAACAATTCGTTTTGTGAAATTTTATGGAACAACCATTGGCAAAACTCTGAGAACAAAATAGCTTATTCAGGCTTTTTTTCCGCAAACAAGACCACTGAAGGTCTTTAACAATGATATTTGAATATGAGACCTAGCTGGCTGACCTTAGAGAGTAATAATTTGAATGTATAACTAACGTTCTTGTTTGTTTCCTGCTCAAATCTGTAGGGTTTATACCATTTGCACCCGAAAGATTTGTAACTCAAAATGGATTAATCAAATAAATAAACAAGAAAGCAGATTCTTTGATTTGGATAACTGAGCCTTGTTTTCATTTAAATTAGGGGTCTCCTGATTTCTTTCTTTGCAGGTCTTTCATTGATTTTATCCATAGTATAGCTTCATGTTGACAAAAATGGCAACAAAATTTCTGGCCTTGTGTTCCCACACTCCAGGTTCCAGAGTAAGTGACGGCATTCTTTCCAATATCTCCAAAAGAGAGGAGCAACTTCTATTCCTAAAAAACCAGCAAACATTACCTCATGTAATATTGTTCCAAATTGGACCATGTGCTCCATGTGGAATCCATTGCTATAAACAGGGAATGGGCTACGTCAACTGAGTTACACTGCAAGTCAGTCTCCTCCCAACCACGGAGCTGTGTGTTACAGAGGGGAAGATCATAAAGCAAAATGTGGTGCTATTAATGGGCAAAATGTAAATTGAGGCAACTAAAAAATATTCACTACAATGTTAGTTTAAGGAAAAAGAGTTTAACGTGGTAAATTTTCTTTTTTCCTGCATGAATTTTGCAACTAAGATTGTCTTGGTAGTTAATTCATCAAAACCTCATTTGGTAAGATAATCCCCACCACAATGAGGATAACGTCAGAAAGAGAAATGCTACGGAACTCAGGGATCCAGGGACAGTTGGAAAGAAAAGTGAGACTGAAAATGAGAATTCTTCATAGAAGTAGCTAGAGGGCCAGAAGAAGGTATGTAGAGAAAAGGAAAGCACACTAGATTAGGAGTCTGGAGAACAAACATGGCGCCCTATCTCTGATGATAACTGCTTTTAGGCAATCTGTTAGATTAGATATTAGGGTGATATAGGACAGAAAATAAAGCAAGTGTTGCACATAATCCCATTGAGAAGCCAAGCAGCTACCCAGGTCTACAGCTTTCTTACTTCTTTACTCACACAGGGGATATATGGCTGCTGCAGACTAGAGTCAAGTGTATGTGAACCACCGTGACACCAAAAACCCACAGCCTTGGTATCCCTGACTGTTATATTGTTACAGTCAGAAAAGACCAAGGACTGCAGGCCAATTGACAGCTCTCCCATTATAGATGCTGTCCGATAGATCAGAGGTTTCACAAAAAACAAGACAAATGCATGATTCCACATTTATCTTAACTTTGTAGGTTCCAAGCAAACAGTACTGTGAGAAGACATACTCAAGGTGATTTTTTTCATGCACACCTAGGTCAACTTAGATCTAATGTTTATCTTTTACTTTTAAAACTTGTACACACATGATGGGCCGGCCCTGTGGCTTAGCGGTTAAGTGCGCGCGCTCTGCTGCTGGCAGCCTGGGTTCGGATCCCGGGCGCGCACCGACACACTGCTTCTCCAGCCATGCTGAGGCCGCGTCCCACATACAGCAACTAGAAGGATGTGCAGCTATGACATACAACTATCTACTGGGGCTTTGGGGAGAAAAAATAGAAATAAATAAACTCTTTAAAACTTGTACACACTTGAGATGAAGTAAGAGAAACCTGGGACCTAGAATAATATTGCATAACCTCAAGACCAGACCAGAAGAGAGAGTATCACTTTGCTGCAAAAGTTAATAGTTTTTTTCAGTTTGTTAGGGAGGAGGACATAGTATTTTGTATTAGAATTCCACCACATTTTGGTTATGGTTTATTATGTTTAATTATGAATATCTATTTGTGTAGGAAACTATTGCACTCTCTATAATTCTGATACCATAGTGTGGTTTTAATAATTCTTGCCAATCTCTTTCTTGTCTTATATATTTCTAAGTTTCAAGATCTAAATCCCTGCAAATAGTCTTCAATATGTAACAGGAATGGGTAAATATTACTGTATAATTAGTCTCCATAAGGGCAGTACTTCCTATCTCTCATTTATACCTTTATTCCTAACACCCAGCTGAGTGCCAAACCATAGTAGGTGTCCATAATTTGTTAATTAAATAGCATACGTATATGTAACTTTATGCTCCTTGGATTTGGATGGGGGCAAGAGATCAAATGAGATAATCCTAATGACAACAGCCAGCCTAAGACCCGGCACATAGCAGCTGTATTAGTTTCCCGGTGCTACTGTAACAAAGTACCACAAACTTGAGTGGTATAACTCCATAGAAATGGATCTTCTTATACTTTAGGAGGACAGAAGTCCAAAATCAAGGTTGGTTCCTTCTTCAGGGCTCAGAGGGACAATCTGTAAATGCCTCTCCCCCAGCTTCTGGTGGTTGCTGGCAATCTTGAGCATTCCTTGGTTTACAGTTGTATAACCCCAATCTCTGCCTCCACTGTGACATGTGTTCCTGTGTCTCTGTGTATTTTTCTCTTCTTATAAGGACACTAGTCAGGTTTGATTAAAGGCCCATCCTACTTCAGTGTGACATCATCTTAACTAGTTACACCTGCAACAACCTATTTCCAATTAAGGTTTTATTCTGAGGTTTGAGGAAGGACATGAATTTTGGAGGGACCCGTGTAATCCAGTGCAGTACATGATCAACAATACTGAACATGACTTCACTTACAAGCAATTAAATGTATGTTCATTAAAACAAAACATGACTATGTACTGAATTGATAGACATCATGCTTTATGTGCAACTCTATAGAACAGGTGGAAATGATGAAATTCAACATGAGTCTTCAGTCCTGCTGGATCCAAGTCCATGATCTCTGAAAGAGTTCTGTATTTTCATTGGCCTCGGATGCTTTAGAAATGGATGCAGACCCAATTCTAGCCACACTCCTTTACTCTGTCAGAGACCAACAATGATCTTCCCATTTGGTTAAACCTACCAGCACTAACGTAGCCAAGAACAGTATTTGTTCTATTTGTATGTCAGGGGATGGGGAGAGGACGGGAGGAGGAGAGCAGGTAATTATATATAATTTTAAAGAGTAAGAGACTTTCTTCTCCCATACTAAATGACAATTCTGTTATCTTAAATGTTAGAGAAAATAAAAGAATATTATTTCAGATTTACTCTTTCTCTCCCTCTCCCCCAAATATCCATCTCCATCTTTATTTATTTTACTTACAATGGGGAATATTTCCCCAAATAGCTCCATGGCCCACATCCCTCAATTCCTTCACACATCTGCTCAAATATCACATTATCAAGTTGGGTTCCCTTCTACACCATCATATTAACTTACCACTCATTATTTTTTATTCATTTTCAAAATCTGAAACATTAAGTGTCTGCTTATTTATATGGTGTGTATTATTTATTCATTACTTGTCAGCCCCACAAGAATGCAAATATTCAAACATGCATACATACAAAGAAATATTACATGCAAACAAATATTAGGGATTTTATAGACCTTGCCTTGGGGGTACACAAATGAATACACAGACTATGTTGTGGCAAATATTGTTTTCTAAATATTTCTATGAGTTAAATATGGACTTTATAGTTTGACTGCAAAATAAAAATACTGAAACTTGTTTACACATTATTTTGGATATTATAGAATTTTCAGAGCCATTACAGATATTGTTCTAAGACAAAATAATTTCATAAGATATAGGCTTGGTTATATATTTATTATGAACACATAATATTAATAAGAAGGATTTTCTTGCAAAATTCATTTAATCTCATAGTAATTGTTTGCCATTGTTAATTAACTGATAATCTGACTCAATTATTGGACAGAACAACATAGAAACTCTTACTTGGAACAAATGTAGGAAATCCAAAATATTAACTAGATTGGGCTGTGTAGTAAGGGTTGCGTATAGGATTATAAATGCTTAAATGTATTTTTCTCCCCTCTGAGACTAAAGTTTTAAGATAACTTAATACAGGTGTATGAATTTAAAAAACAATTTGAGTCTCGCTCCACCTGTGATTACCTGCCAGGCACTTAAGAAGACAGTGGAAGGCTCAACAAGCATCCGAAGCAAGTGGAGGCAGCTGGGTTGCAGCATTTGGACTATCTGGGGAGGTGACGTAGTGAGAGTAACCAGGCCTGCCCTGCAATGCCGAAGATAAGGGATATTAATAGCTGGGGATATGCAAAGAAAGAGGAGAATGTGATTTTGGGCTTTGACACATCCCTGGTTGTTAGTGTCATGCTTGTATGAAGAAGCCATCTTCCCAGGTGAAGGAAGAGTGAGATGGAGAGATTGGACTGAATCAGATTTACTCATCTTCTCTTGAATTGCCTTGTCTGGCGTATTCACTTGACCCTGAACAAATCATTGAACTTCGTAGGTATGCAGAGCAGCACTATTTACCTAATTTAGAGGTAGGTAAATTAGATCTCAGAGGAGTGTGGTAAGGACCTATTTAAATATTTTGAAAAGAAGATTTTAAAAAATAAATGCACCTGACTAATGCAATGTGCCATTTCCAGAAAGAGTAGAAGAAAATGGTCAATTGTACAGGCTTTGAGTTCAGGCCAACCCATATTTGAATACTAGCCTCACTACTCACCTCTGTCATTGGCTCCTGTTCTTCAACATCTCTGAAGTTCACTTCGTCTTCACAACAAAACTGTGGGGTTGGTACTGAGAATATTCCTGTTTTTCAAATGAATACATTAAGATAATTTCATTTAGATTATTTAGCATGTGATAAAAAGAATTCAGCAAACACTTATGGAACACATACTAGGGGATATGTATAATTAGGTACAGGGATTACAAAGATTAATAAAATACAGTTTCTGTCCTGGAGAGGCTACCTATCTAGTGGGGAAACAAGTATAGGCGGATAGTTTGCCGGATGACCACTGGACCAAGAGTTGGGAACACAGGGTGGCATCCTAACCAAGCCTGTCACCTCATCAGGGCTCCCTTGTAGAGGTGACCTATGAGCTACACCTTGAAGAATGTGTATGATTTGGCCGTGTTGGCCGCTGTCTTGAGTGTTAGCTTATTTCTGTGAAAAAAAAAAATCTAAATCTAAGGTTTGAAAAAAAAAAGCAGTAGGAGAAAACTAGTCATAAAATAGAACCAAGAAATGGCTTTTATGCAATTAATACATGGGATGGTGCAAAACGCCAGAGAGGCACCCTACACCCTTAACAAGGAGCCACAGGCAAGCTTTCTGTGTAAATCCTCTAATCCTATTGATCCTGCCTGAAAAGCAGGGAGGCCGCTCAGCAACACAGAGGGGTGGCGATGGCAGCAAGTGCACACGGCAGGCACTGCACGCTTCGAGAAACTTAATCATATAACCTTCCTCATTACTCACGAAATCACTGGCTGTCAATACCCCAGCCACGGCCTCCCTGACTACTGCTGTTTAAGATCCTGTCAATCTTTTCCTGCGATTTTGCCAACCAAATTCACTCAGAGCTATTTACAGGCAGTATTATCTCCGCTGATAACATTACACCATTTGTACCGCACAGAAATAGGAAAATAGAACTCATTCCGGCTCTTTCGTTCTGGCATTCCCTTTGCAAAAGGCAAAGGGCCCCCCTCCTGACCAATAAGAGCTGGGGTAGAAATGCAGTCCTGGACTGTTGTTTAAAGCCAGAAGAAGAGCTGACTTATTATTCCAAGGAAGATTTTGTCCTTAATCATATAATGACATCATTATAGTCATGGCATTAACTAAGCACCATCATTGACTCACACTCTGCATCTGGTCCTATATATGCTACCGGGGACCCTCATGACAACCCTGTGAATTCATTTTTGTTCTTCTTACACAAAGATGAAGAAAATATATTCAGAGGAGTTAAGAAACTTGTCTGAGCAGACACATCTAGTAACAGACAGAGAAGCATAGTTTAAACCCAGGGTTGCCTATTGCCGAGGCCTTTATAATTTCCACTTACAAGCGTATATTCAGTCAATTCTCCAGATGATAATTATTGACATGGAGATAAAACTTCTACTTAGTTACTGACTTTCAGAATTAGAGATAAATTGGCCTAACCAGTAGATCTCTCCTGAAATAGTGATAAATGAACTATAGAGAATCCTTAGAAAATAAGAATGTTCTGCCATCGTACTTAAGGGATAGTTTGAGACAAAGCATCCAGAATCTACTTTGCTCTTCAATAGATAAACTGAATTATCGCATTCATGTTAATTTCTCCAGCTATTCAGTTCCAAATACTAACCCTCTAGAGTGGCTGGTTTAAAGGTTGTATGCTAGCTCTTTTTTGATGTCTTAAAGCCACTGCAAAGATGGCAAGTTCCTAACAAATTATTTCCTTTCCTTCCTCCCAGCGCCCACTTCCCTTCGTTTATTCTAATCGCTAGGTTAATGATCTCGCACACCCCAAACGACTGCACGATACTCAAGGTAAAATCCTGGTCATCATTATTCTCTCACTCCTGCAATCAATCAGTTACCATTTGACATCATTTCTACATTCTTAGTAACTCCTGAATCCACATTTTTCTAATACCCACCATTCCAGAGCTTTAATTCATTCCCTGAGCATTGCCTACTTGAACAGTTGAAAGAGACTTAAAATCCATTCTTCAGCTTCCAGGTTTACTCTCTGCCAATCTGCCTCCCTTATTACCAAGTTAATTGGTGTAAGTTTCAAGTCTTGCATGTGTGCTATCTTGCTTGAAATGATTCAAAGTCTCCCATCCTTCTCAGGATGAAGTCCAAGCTCCTTAGCAAATCAGTGTGGTCCTGGTCTTCCCACGGCCTCCTATCCAGCCTACTCCTGTCACTTCCCAACATGCACTCACAACTTCAGGGACACCTGACACACTTGCAGGTCCTGGAAGGTGTAATACTCTTCCTCGTACGTGTACACTATTGAACACTTGCTTCTTCAGCCTGAAAATGCCTCTCCTTTGGCCAGTTTCTGGCTTAACATAACTTCTTTTTCATAGCAGATGGCTCAATCTCTTTTGCATGAGGCTTTTCTTTCTTTCATAGGTAGGATAACATGCTCCTTTCCTATGTCCTCATAGGACCATTCACTTATTCAGCCATTCATTTAATCAACAAGTATTTATAGGAACCCATTATATACCAATCACTGTTCCATATATTGGTATTTTAGTGGCCAATAAGACAAATCCCCTGCTCTCAAATACACAAACAGATGCATAAACATATCAAAGTTATGACAGAGAATAATTAAGGGAAGAGGCAAAGTTCACTTTGTATTGGGTGGCCAGGAATCTTGCCTCTGAGAAGGTAAGATCTGCATTGAGATTTGAACATGAGGAAAGAGTCAGCCATGTTAGGAATGGAGTAATAGTGTTCCAGATAGAGGGGACAGCAAGTGCAAAGGCCCTGAGATGAGAATGAGTGTGACAGGCTGAAGGAACTGACAGAAGACCATCGTAGACTCCTTCTATTGATATATAACACACTCTGATAGTTTCATCATGTGGGAATTCACACTTTCAGCTCCTTGTGGCTCTGTTTTGTTTAGAGCTCCAAATCCTCAGTAGCCAGTACACTGACTGCCCATGATTTATTAGACACACAAAAATATTTATTGGGAAAAAATGGAATAAATGCTTACTGTTTATATCCCCTTCACGCCAGGAGCTTCTTGAGGTCAGGAACCATATTTATATATGAGTCTTTGATGGCTGTGATCAAACTTAACACGAAGAAGGTACCCAGTTAATATTTTAAGAAAGGGTTGAATGGATGAATGAATGAATGAATGAATGACATGGAGAAAATTTAAACATTAAATCTTATTGGCTGTTATATTATAATTTTAGCTATAAGCTAATCCCTAAAACATGTCATATGTCCTTAGCGTGGCTTCACATTAGAACAGCAGGGAAATAAAAGGAGACAGCAACTAGGTGCTGTGCTCATTAGCCTTTGTCCTGGTCTCACCTCATTGACCAAGGACATGGTCTCCTACTCCAGGGAGTAGGTTGTTTGTGATTATTTGTACTTCCAGGTGGCGCTGCCAAGAGCCTGGGGACTGAGTACTCTTTACTGGCTAACGGCTAATCCCAAGTTTCTTCTTCTGTCACTGAGATAAATGGTATAGGCTGAGGATAAGATCAGGAATGAAGCACATTTTCAGCAGGGGGCAAGAGAAAACTTGTGTTGTGTGGTCTTTACTAAATCTCCAGCATTTGTATGTGAATTTACTTGAAAAAAAAATAGAAACAGGAATTTGGTGCTCATAATTCCAATGTAACATTGTTATTATATAAGGAATATATATCTATAACCAATTAATAGAGGGATAAAATTATTAATTTGTATCATCCTCTTCTGTCTTTCCATTTTCTTCCTGTGGTCCTAGTCCTAGTCCTTTTTCAACTTCATTTAGTGATAAATCAGGAGGGATATTTTTAAGAGAAGGAAATTTTATTTTTCTTCCATTTACAGATGGGAATAATGAAAACCAGAGAGAGGAACTGATATAACCAAGGTTACATAATGATTACATGGAATGATGGAATTCTTACTCCGTTATGATGCCGCTTATGTTTTCAAAGGCATTACCTGTGATTCAGTTTCTTTAGCTATAAAATGGGGATAATCACAGAATGATTGTGAAGACTTAATTAGATATAACATTGTTTCTCCTGAACTGGCATCCAGAGGAATCAATAAAGTTCAAGCTTTGTGTAGTGGTAAGTTAACTGTATGTTGCTGAAGATTTTCTTGGCGCCTTATATGGCGACCAGCCTTGCTCCTAATTGTTTCTAAGAACTCAGTCATAGGACACCGTAGTTTGGCAATTTGATACCAAATGAGCACTGCTACTGATCTTATTCTTCTAACCCAATCACTCAGCGCCACTAATCATAAATTTGAGATACACTCACATTATTCCCTCCTTCATCCTAGAGCCCACCTGAGTGACTTTGTTTCCCTCAAATGCTAAGGCAGGATTCTATTCCTGTGTAATTCTCTAGACCATCTTCCTCAGAGTTTGGAAGTCTGCTTTTGAACCCCAGACCTGATCATGTGCTAGTGTTTAAAAGTTCCATCCACTTTCCAGGACATCCACCTGTAATTGCTGGATGTCACTCATCTTCTTGAATATCTAAAAAGATGGATAGGACAGAGAAGACAACTGGAACAAAATGCCATTGGGCTTCTACTGTATTCCAGCCACTGGACAAGACAATTTATTTGAAGGCTGTTGCCTGTATTAAATAAAAATTATTATATATCTCCAGTTATAACTGTAAGACCCAAGGCTCAGAAAAGCTAACCATCATGCTTAAAGTAAGACACTTTTTAAGTGTCAAATTCACTGAACCAAGCCACCTTCTTAATGCATTGTGAAATGTATTTAATAGTTTTTGGACCTTTGAGAATAGCTGATAAAAAATAAAAAACACACCTAATAAAGATGATAGATTAAGAATGGCCTTTTAATGTCTTATATTTTCTAAAAGCTTTCACATCTTTGCAATAGTTGACATTCAGTGTTGAGTAATAAGTTGCAAGTCTGAGATGCTTTGATAACATAATGTTATACTTTTTCGTAAACATTTGCCACCAGTCATCTTTCATAATTTCCCATTCACTTTGTTGATTTTAATCTTAAAATATTCCTTTTACCATTTGTTAACCTTCTTTAAGTTGCCCCAACACGTAACCTATATTAGTTTTCTTTATCGATCTTTGAATAAAAATAACTCTTTTTTACATAAAAATTTAAAGTGTAAAATAATCTTCCTGAAAAGTAAATGCTAAAAATGTTGAAAAGGTAAAGACTTGACAGATAGCATAGGGAGATAATGTGGGAGTTTGAAGACTGTTTAGTGGTGGAATACTATCATTTATTTCCTATGTGACTTTATCAAGCATGTATGAAATATTTACTATGTTACAGGCCCTAAGTAATAGAATTTATAAACGGATTAGACATGTTTCTTGCCCTCAAGGAGCTTACCATATAGTAGGAGAAAAATGAAAGCATACAAGCTCAATAAATATTACAGGTAACTTAACAAAAGTGTTTCGTTTTGCTTATATGTTGGTTTTTGTTACTATGTTCTCTTTTGCCATCTACTTAATATTTTGTATGGCTGGCTGGATTTCTTCCCAACACTTACTGCTTGAACTACTCTCAAGCATCTGTCCCACTCCCAAATAGGTTTTTTGTCTCTCATCCCCGACTCTTCCAAATGACCTCCATCTTGACAGCTTTTCACTGAGCCAGAACCAAACTTTGGCATCCTCACATTTTTGCTAAGAGCTGGACTTGATCGAGTTGCAGCTTCAGGGCATTATTCCTGAGATTCTGAGCACCTGGGAAACCTCGGAGTTTCAGCCAAATGGAGAGAGGAGAGGTGAACTAATTTAGTCTTTTGTCATTCAATCGTTATGACTATTTTGAGCTTTGATTCTATGTATTTCTATTATAAATTTACCATATTTGGTGGTAGGATTGAGAGCAGAGTGACTGGGGAAAGAGGGAGAGAGACAGATGGACACTTTCAGAATCCTGCAGGGGTCTGCTGCATCAGATAAGACTCAGGGCAGGAAATGGAGATACGATACGCAGTCATAGTAGTTGAGCTGAAACGTTGCTAGCAGGGAACAAGTAGAAGCAAGTATGAAAGTAACCACCTTAATCATGGCTGAAATCAGAGGCGAGGCCAAGAATAGCTGATGGGGCAGCAGATGTCTGCTATGCCTGTCTCCACGAAAACCTTTCGATGATTAACTATATCCTTTAAAATTCAGAAAATCAATGACTTTTCTCCTCACATAAATTTAACTAAAGAGTAAATTTAAACATGTTCCTATCCTCATGAAAATAAGTGGTTTAAACCAAGGAAAGTCATAACTAGAGAGGCACTTGAGGCAAGAGACAATTTTATTGACTTTTGTATTTTAAATGCCCATCACAGTGAGCGATTTGATACAATTAGCTGCATACATAACAACAGATTTAAATCAGTAGAAAATCTAGGGTAAGACATACCTTGAAACCTAGAATGTGAGATCTGGAAGAGACATTTGAGATAGCCAAGTGCTGGGAACGTATATATATTTTATTTAGCTTTTCAAGGTCCATAAAGTCAGAATGAATGCCTAAAGAGTTCTGTGTCTTTAAGTAGTACTAAGAGAGAAAGAATACAGTGTGTAGTTAACAACATCTGCTCTGGGTAAAAGAGGGGAAAGTAAGAGAGTTAGTTTGATGTGTTGGCTCTTCCTAATTCTTGTCTTACACTCCCATTTTAAAGATTTTGAAGTAAAATAATTATTTGCCTGAGTTCATGTAATCATTAAGAGCATCAGTTAGAATCTAGTTTTTTGTTTTTTTTTTTAACTCTCTTTAAAGCTAAATAACGAGGTTGAGAGAAATAAAATGGAGATAATAAGAGAGTCTATACTTGGCAGATCTCTGGTAGCGTCGGACATAACGAATGTAAAAAACCTGGTGTAAAGTTAGAGCTCAATGGTTACTATTATCAGAGAGGAAGAAGAACTGTTGCTTCAAGGATTTTCCGAGTCTGAAAAACATAGCTGACATGAAATTAAGTGAGACGAACTGTACCAATTTTCTTCAGGGCTATTGAACAAGAACTGCCTGTATTTCCAGAGTGGAATCTTGGCTAAGATATGCTGGAGAAAGTGCCATCCGCTCTTCCATTGTCTGCATATAGAAAAAGGACTTTAGTTAAAACTCATTTGAAACAGAACAGCTGAGGAGGCGCGTTGCTACAGAGCATGGCAAAATTGAGAACAAAATACCCTGGGCTGCTTCTCTGAATTTTGCCTGAGGGTAGTGCCCTAAATCTAAGTGACTAAGCCTGACGACAAAGAGTGTGGTCACAGCCAGACCACATGTACAATTTGGAGAAATCTGTGAACTGCTATGAATATTTCTCTTTCTTACGGTTTCACTGAGACAGTATTCTAAGTATGCATCTGAGAATTAAAATCTGTAACCAAACCCATCAATGCCTATTGCTAGGGAGAAAAAAAAAGAAGTCTAGTTGAGCTAAGAACTAAACTGAGCATAAAGAAAGAAAATAAATGCTTTGGTGCAGATGAAGCTAAGCCATGCGCGGCAGCAAGTACTCTGAAGATATTGATGCCTGCACTGTGTCAAAAAATGGGACTAAAAGAGTGTATCCTTCCTCCTTGCTTGCCCAACTCTGATCATCTGGAGGGTTCATTTTCTCCATAGATATGACATTTAATATCCTCAGTCATGGTAATAAATTGACCATATGAAATTGGAAAAATCTATTATCAATAGATGTTATATTCCTGAGGCTACTAATGGCAGAGGGCTAAAGAATTTGCTTTGCCCAGATGCTAAATATAAAAGGAAGGTACTAAATATATTGTGGGGCTCTTCTTAACATTTGTTTCCCTTTTGGAGTCAGAGAAAATTCACTGCATATATTAAAAACTAGGAGAATTTTCCTTAATTAACATATCTACAATATAGGTCTACACTTGCTTGATCCTAGACTTATTCAGATTTTAGTTTAAATCTAGCTCTACTAGGTACTAGCTGTAGCAGAATTCAGCAACACACTTCAACTTGTAAAGCTTCAGTTTCCCCATTTGGAAAATGGGGTTAACAATATTTGTCATGACTTATTCACAGGCATATGTCATGACTTTTGCAAAGGCATATGAGATAATGCATGAAAAACATAATTTGTGGACCATAAAGCCCAATATAAATGAAGGAACTAAATAATTCTTTATAGTTGGAAGCTTACAATTTCAATTTCTATGCCTAGCTATATCTGTACTGTATCTATATTTAATGCACTCTGTTCCATACCAGGCTGAATAACTTCTACACACAAACATTTGCTTAATCCTCTAATAATCATCTGAGATACAACTTTCATTAAAATCAGGGTACTTACTTTTAGTTCTTTGCCCAAGGTTAATCTGGGACTTGAACCCATATCTTCCAACACAAAGCCAGCCACACCTCCAGGAATCCAGATTATATTTTATTTGTGCGCTAACTGGTGTCGGAGACTGAGAATTGCTTTGCCAGTACCGTAGGAATTATGCACCTGTAACTTTCCAATATAAATTTTCACCCTAAGAGTCTTGTCAAAACCTTTTTTACCCACCTGAGGAATAGTTAGGAGCCATGTCCTATTTCTAAAACAAAACTGGGAGATGAGTGTTCACTGAAGAGTAGACCAGAGATAAAGATATTTAGGAATAATTTTTTTAGTTGTTATATAGAATGCAGTGAACCCAACAGTGTCTCAGTGTTTTTTATCCTTTTCAGAGACAGTGTTTACACACAAAAATCTTGGAACACTCTTGTTTTCATTTCATCTGTTGCAGCTTTTCTAGGAGCACCACTGCCTTCCAATAACAAGTAAAGTGTCTAAGATTATATTAATTTGCATTACAGTACATAACCTGCTGGGTGGACAGATAGCTTTTTTCCTAACATCAGGAATTATGTTTCATCATATGTATAATGGGGTCTACACATCAAATCTGAGTGATTTTCCAGGAACTGAATTTTAAGCCACCAAAAGTCCCCGGTTTTGATAGTAAGATTCATGCCCCCCACACCACAACTCTCAGTCCTGATGTTCTGGCATGAGATCCATGGGGTATTCAGGAGCATGTGATTCACTCCTAGCCAATGAGAGCATCGCAACCCCCTAAATACAGTGATTGGTTCAGATATAGGTACGTGATCCAACGACAGCCAATGAAATTCACTGAAACTTTTTCCTTGAATCTGATAGGAATGATTCTTATTGTTTCTGCCAAAATTACCTGAAAGTATTTAGACTAGTGCTTTTTTTGACCCACTAAGGGCACACTAAGGAGAGCCACGGGAGAGAAAATAGGTTCTGTTAACATTTCCACAACAGTCTGTCATGAAAATTTTCATATATATGGAAAAGATGGGGCTCGTTTACAGTAATCACCCAATTACCCACCACCACGATTCTAAAATTAACATTATCCCATGGTTGGTATTTCATACACCTACTTCTCTCTCCAATCACCAATCCATTTAAATTTTTGATGCATATTAAAGTACTTTGATAAAATTTCCTGAGCCCTTGTATCTATCTATGATGGAAGGCAAAGCTTCTGCTAGAATTTCATTTACATTAATCAATAAATGCTCCTTTTTCCTTACCTAGCCAGTAAGATGCAAATGGCATAATGAGATTTTACATGATGTAGTGAATTTTTTAAATGACCCAGGGAGTTTTTAAATTAATAGTTGTACATAATTCTTTGTTATTGGATTGTTGTCTTCCTTTCCTCATATACCCACAGAAAGTGTGAATAATGAAGAATATTAGTCAAAAATTATTCCAACATTCTATGGTTCATTGTAGTGAGCCTCATAACACATTTCCATAAGCCATTCCTGGAATATATAAGTTTATTGTCAAAAACCTCTCCATGTGGTTAAATTTATTTTCATGAGCCAATACTTTGTCTTAACATAATAAGGAATATTTGTTGTAAATGCTTTTTGTGAGTGTTACTGCAGAACATTTTCCAAACTACTGAAAGTATATTTTAGAATTGCAGCAGCAACCAGAGTCTGCTAATGAGGATGGAATTTACACTGTAAAACTTTCAAAGCCTACAAATCATAATGGGATCATGAAAAGATTGTAAAATATCAAATATTAGTTTAAATGACTTCTAAGAATAAAATTACTGCCTGGGGACTTTCCCAGTGTGAAACTTGGAAACTTTTTTGATAACATTCTGGCCATAGAGCTCCTATAAGTATATTTTAATGTTTGAAGCCAAAATTTAATGTTTTGAATACTTCTATATTTCTTAATAAATATTTTATGAGCTTTCACCTCTCATGCTATTTAAGCATGAGATAAACTTGCATAGTAATTAGCATAGCACTCTCAATGAGAAGACGGAAAACTTATTTTTAAAAACTGCAGATTTTGCACAAGCTATCGAAGTAAAATCAGCATAAATGCATGGAGTCTTCAATCACCTTCATTAGGATTACTGAAAATAAATGGCTGGAAGTCAGAGGTCATTCATGCAATCTTTCCCATTTCTTTCTTTATCTCTAACTTAATTTTAGCAAATGAAAATTCAATGGGCCTTTTTTAGACGCTAATTTCATACAAGAAAGTAGTTGTCAGTATCACTTGGAATTTTCTATCCATAAACTGCTGCTTACCATACAGCGTAAAGGATGCATTCTACTGCATTGATAGAAAGAATGCATTTCCATATAGTTATTATTTAATGACTGCTAACTCTGTGTCAGGCAGCATTCTAAGTACATGCTATGTCTTATTCTATTTAATTAAAAAAATTATTTTATTGTGGTAAGAACACTTAACATCAGATCTACCTGCTTAACAAAATTTTAAGCATATGATATAGTATTATTGACTATAGGTACAATGTTGCGCAGTAGATCTCTAGAGCTTATTCATATTCCTTAACTTAAATTTTATGCTTGTTGATTAATAACTCCCCATTTGCCTCTCCCTCATTCCTGGCAACCATTATTCCACTCTTTGATTCTGTGAATTTGACTATTATAGATATCTCATGTTAAGTGGAATCATACAATATTTGTCTTTCTGTGACTGGCTTATTTTGCTTAGCATAATGTCTTCAAGGTTCATCCATGTTGTTGCATATTGCAGACTTTCTTTTTTAAGGCTGTATAGTATTCCATTGTATGTGTATACAACATTTTCTTTATCCATTCATCTGTTGATAGACATTTAGGTTGTTTCCACATTTTGGCTATTATCAATAGTACTGTAATGAACATGGGAGTGCTAATGTCTCCTTTAGTTCCTGATTTCATGTCTTTTGGATAAATATTCAGAAATGTGATTGCTAGATTATATAGTATTTCCATTTTTAATTTTTTGAGGAATCCCCATGCTGTTGTCCATAGCAGTTGCACCATTTCTTCTGCACAGCAAAGAAAATAATCAACAGAGTGAAGATGCAACCTACAGAATGGGAGAAAATATTTGCAAACCATATATTTGATAAGGGGTTAATATCCAAAATATATAAGGAACTCCTAAGACTCAATAGCAAAAAAACCCTAATAATCCACCTTTAAAAGACCCAAGGACTTGAATAGATATTTCTCCAAAGAAGACAAACAAATGCCCAACAGGTATATGAAAAAATACTCAAAGTCACTACTCGTCTGGAAAGTGCAGAGCAAAACCACAATGAGATATCACCTCACACCTGTAAGGATCGCTATTATCAAAAAAACAAAATACAACAAGTGTTGGCAAGGATGTGGAATAAGTGAAACTCTTGCACACAATTGGTAGAAATTATTATATTTAATGTTTCATAACAATCTTTTAAAATAATTACCAATGCCCCCATTTTATAGGTGAGGAAACAGAGATAAAAAGAGTTTTAAGAACTTGTTCAAGATCACACACATAAAAATTGTGACCTATTTGACCCCAAAGACAATGATCTTTACAACTATACTTTTCAAGTAGGCAAACGTGAGGACCATCAAGAAGATATCTGTACACACCCAGGTGCCAAAGCCACTCTGTATGAAAGAGACTTTATTTGATGTTAAAGCCAGGCACTCTCTGCCTATGATCACATCAGTCTCCTGCAGGTACTGATGTGAGTGGCAGAAGCTGGTAATAATGTGGTCATCCACAGGATGCTAATAGTCCTTAATGTAAAAATAATGCCCTATAACAGAATTGCAAACATCATATAAAGAACGGGAGGACCCCATTAAAAATAGACACAGACACTTAGGAACCTACAGACTGAGTTTGAAAACATTCCAGAAAAACTGTTGTGAAGATTAGAGTAAAGGCCTCTGCACATCGTAAGTCCTCCATAAATGGGGAATGCTCAATTTTTAATGTTTTCATAATAGCAGCCAACAACCAGATTTTTTTTTTTTTCCTTGAGGGTGATTTGAGAGGGGGAAGAATCCCAAATTATTTCTGGATCAATTAAAGCTGGCCAGTCTGTCTTTTGTTCTTTTGAGCCAGACATTTGACAGGCTGACACGATTACGCTGTGTCTTTTTCTCTACCGTTATAAGCTTATCTGCCAGATGCACCAATTTCATGACCCTGAGCTGTGGTGAGAGGACTAAAATGCGCTGGAAGCTGGGGATGGAAGACATTCTCTGTTATGAAGTCAGAGTGCTCGATGGATGAATGGTCTTGTCAGACAGCTCTTTAGAAAACTCCATAGTAGACCTTAAAAACAGTCACGACATTAAACTATAAACACATCCCTGGACTCTCTTCCCTTCCCCCTTATTGGTTTATATGCCATTTACTCCAAATGCATCAACTTTATGAAAGCATTTTTTTTTTTTTTTTATTTTGTTGGTTACTTTGTCTTAAATATTCTCCAGTCTTACAAACTAGTTTAACAGATGCCTCTTTCAGGGGAAGCCAGTGTGAGATGGGATATAGTACACAGTTCCTTCAGAAGCAGTGCTGAGTAATTCAGTGATTCCACAATATGTTCATTAAACACCTACTGTGTGCCGATAATTAGCCAGTCTCTGTGGATACAACGTAGAACCAAAAGAGACATATTCCTTGCTGCCATGGAATTTATGGTATAATGAATGAAAAGATGACACACAAACACGGCCCCTTCTTTGGCCAAAGTCTCACTCTAAATGTAAAATTAATTGTTTTATTCAAGAGTAAGAAAAATGAGTCATGGTCATTTAGAATATTAAATCTGGAAGGTAGGGAAATCCTGGGATGGCAAACATCTATCAGCAAGATTCTGCTGCTCCACCAATGCCCACAGCAGACATCACTAATTGATCCTGCAATCTTTCTCACTGAATCTCTGTGTGGATTCAAACTCGATCACAACAAGGCTTTCTAGACAGGCACTATCAATTGCTAGAAAAGACATACAAGATTTCCCCTTTTTTGCTATCCTTGATGTACTTCACTTGATCCTATTTGGCGAATGTTATAATTAACATCTAGAAAGGTCAAATAAGCCACTCCACGTGACTCAGTTTGGAGGGTACAAAACTGGGACCTGGATCCAGGTTGCCTGAATCTCAATGCAACATCTTCCTCTAGCCCATCATTCATTTTCACTGCCATGGAGAACCACGAATTTGAAGCATGTTCTGCAGAAGATATGTGTTTTGGAGAAGGAGCGGGGATTTTATGATTATATACTGAAGCCAGAGTATGGCTAAATAATCCTATTTTTTTTTTTCTTTTTTAAATTCTGCTTAATCTAATCACTTTCTGCTGGCATTGTGAGAAGAGAGGCTCTAGCTCCATGGAGAATTCCTAGATCTACAGTTTAGTGCCAAGTCTTAGAATCAGGATTAATCACATCTACTTATCAAACTTAGATTCTGATATGACAGTTAAGTACAGTAGATGTATCTGTCTCTTGTATGCCACATGATATTTCTTATGCCCAGAATTGTTCCCATTTTTACGTCAGTCTCCCACTTGAATTTTGCATTCTAAGCAAAGTGAAATAAGCCGCATATCCCCATTGTTGTTGTATAATTGAAGAAAATAAAATGAATATTTTTATATTGTGGTTGTACTCTTCAAAAATTCTTCCAAAACATAGTCCCAAACCACCACAAATATCTTAGCAGCTGCAGTTACAAGACCTCTTAGAGAGCTGAAGCAATTGTCTTTCAGAACCCAGGAAACCATTGTCAAAAGTACTGGAGGGGCCGGCCCTGTGGCTCGCTTAGTGGTTAAGTGCGCGTGCTCTGCTACTGGTGGCCTGGGTTTGGATCCCAGGCGCGCACCAATGCATCACTTCTCTGGCCATGCTGAGGCCGTGTCCCACATACAGCAACTAGAAGGATGTGCAACTATGACATACAACTATCCACTGGGGCTTTGGGGAAAAAAAGGAGGAGGATTGGCAATAGATATTAGCTCAGAGCCAGTCTTCCTCAGCAAAAAGAGGAGGACTAGCGTGGATGTTAGCTCAGGGCTGATCTTCCTCACCAAAAAAAAAAAAAAAGTACTGGAAAACTTGAGTCAATTCATTAAATCGATAGCCACATTATTACTCCCCATCCTCGTTCCCTGTGACATCTAATAATTAGTACTTAGTATTTAGTATTGGAGGAATCTCATAATCAAATTTCCCAACAATAATGCCTAGCATATGGCTTTATCCTATTTTAACCTTATTTGAATCTTTACCTTCACATTTGTATAATGTGTGAAAATATAATAAGGCCATCAGAAGAATAAATGCTAGAAATGAGATTAAATCTCAGATATGTTTCATTCCAAAGTTTGACTTATACCATCTGTTTTGTGTCCAGGAAGAAGAAAGATGTCTTCCTTGTTTTCTTCCTTTGTTAAGGCGTGCATGAAAGGGGCATATGCTAGAGGATTTGATGAGCCTTGGATTTTCTATAAAGCCTAATTAATATTGTGTTCGTTAGTTAAATAAGAGAGCCACAAAATAATATATAACAGGCCAGAGTCTGATTCAAATGGGATCTTCCTCCAGCACGTACACAAATATCATATCAATTTCTGATGTTCTAATGTGAAAAAAATGCATTTCTTCTTGCCTTTTATGGCAAATAGACTCTAAGGTAGCTCCTATGACTTCTACCTCCTGGAATTCATAGCTTGTGTAATCCCATCCCCTGGAGTGTGAGCAAGGCCTGTGATTTTCTTTTAACAAATAAAATACAACAAAGATGATGGGATGTTACTTCTGTGATAATATTACATAATATTTTACTCCTTGTTGCTAACAGATTTTTTTCCTTATTGGCTTTGAAGAAGCAAGACACCATGTTGGGAGGGCCCATGTGGCAAGGAATGAAGGTACATTCCAGTCAATGCAGGTACATACAAGACACTGAGGCTCTCAATCCAACCACCCACAAGGAACTGAATGCTACCAACAACCATATGAGCTTGGATGTGGATCCTTCCCCAGTCCAGCCTCAGATTAGACAGCTGCCCTGGACAAAATCTTGATTGCAACCTTGTGAAACACTAAGTAGAAGACCCAGCTAAGCTGTGCCCTGACTTCTGGCCCACAAAAACGTGTTGCTTTAAACTGTTAAGTTTGAAATAATAATGTTAGGCAGAAATACAAAAATAATGAAATTTCCAACACTAATTCTTTGATAGATAAGGAAAGCAATAAACAAAGAAACACATGAAATAGGAAAGACAGCTATAGAGAGAGAGAGTTTGGGGATCTCAGGCAAACCTCTTTAGGAATCAAAGGGTTTTCCAGTATTAATCAAAGATGTGCATTTTTTTAAGTGCTGTTTTGAGAATTATAAACAGATAACTTGATTAAAGTGATCAAATCTAAATCTCCAATGATCAGTGGAGTATTTGGGTCACTGTTGGTCTCACCTGAAAATACTTTCCTATTCATCCTGCCTGTAGGAAATGTGGGGCATCTTTGAGGTGACACTCAGGCCCTGCACATTCCATGCAGCATAATCGGCTCTACCTCACTGAGGAAGATGAAAACCCCTCTGGGGTTTGCCATTTTTCAAGGTGAAAAAAAAAAAGGAGGAAGCAGAGCATAGAACATTAAGTTAGATTCCCTAGCAATGTGGCAGTAAACCTATAACATCTCCTTTTGGAACTATCCCAGCCTGAAAGAGACTGGGAAGGCATGAAAACTAGGTGCAATGTGTGATTCTGTACCGGGTCATTTTGTCACACAGAACATGGTGAGATAATTGGTGAAACTTGAATGAGATGTGGTTTGGATGGTACTAATATATGAATATTAATGTGTTGACTTGCTATCTGTGATGTGATTATGTATTAGGGAAGCCTTCTTTGTGAAAGACAGACATTGCAGTATTGAAGGTAGTGGACTACCACTTACAATTTGGTTGTTCAAAAAAAAAAATTGTACTATTCTAGCAATCATTCTGCAAGTTTTGAATTATGTCAAAAAAAAAAAAAAGAAAAAGTGTGTTCATTTGACGGTGTTTATGTGTCCTCTAGCTTAACTGGCTGTTTCCCATGTGCCAGGCATCCTACTGTGCAGATTGCCTGTGTTTACTAATTTATTCTTCACAACAACCCTATTAGACAAGTACCATTAACTCTATTTTGTGTAGGAGGGAACTGAGGCATAGAGGGGTTTTAGATATTGCCTATGGTCACCCAACTGGTAAGTGACAGAAAGAGGAATCCAACCCAATCTGTGAAATTCCAGGCCCAGTGCTCTTAACTACAATGTTTTGTCATAGACTGAATAGAGGCAGCAAATCCTATAAGTACAGTCATGTGGCTCTAGCTTCAGGCTTTGAAGAGCTCACATTTATAAATTAGATTCCTTTTGTTCTGGTCAGCTAATGCTACCAAATGCTTACTTTTTGGTAGGCGTTGTTCTTGGTGCTATATGAGATTTGACATATATTTAAAGAAATATATAATATCTAAATGCATAAATAGAGAAAGAATATGCAGGAAATCACCAGAAACTAGAAAAAACTAAAGTGGATGGAAGTTATACGTTGTAGTAATAAGATCATAGGACAGATTCAATTCAGTATGATAATCTGGGTAGCAGTTCGTGCTTTGGGATTGGGTATCCTTTGGTTTCTTGTCAAGCTCTACAATTCACTAGTGTAGCACTGAGCAAGTAGATAAACTCTTCTGTGTCCTAGTTGGGAAAATGAGTAATAATGCTAACTCAGAGTGTGGTATAAAAAGATTAAATTCACCAAGCACCAATATTGACACATAGTAGGTGTTCATTGAATACTAATCTTGCCTGATTAACTTAAATTTTTAAGAGATATTCTTCCTTTGTAGGGAGGAAAAAGGAAACTGAGTCTCATGAGATTTTCAAAATTGGGAATTTGTTGTTTCTGTAAGATATTTTATATCCCTCCCTATAACACTTCTCTTTCTGCGACATTCATCTGGGATCTGGCATGACGGCTACTTAGAACCTCATTTGCAAAGATCGAAGTGGATAGAAGAGGAACAGAATAGTGTGTGGGGCTGTTCATGAGTGATGATGATATGTTAAGGAGAATGTGATGACCAGTTTGCAGAGGAACATTAATGAGCCCTTTGCTTGCTTCTCTTCCTGGTGTTAGTGTCCATGCTCTGTCACCAGTGTCCATTCCTTTGGCTACCGGAATTACAAAATGGTATTAAGCCATTTTGCAAATCTCGGCTAGCCTTTGAGAAGAGTGGTCCCAAAATTCCATGCCATTTTTGTGACCGGCTTGTAAAAGCCTAAGGCTTTTAACATTATAATTTAAGAATAACGAGTAGAGCCACCTTTTCTCTTTGGTTACTTCCACCTATATATTTCAATGTCATTCCCAGCTCTAAGTATTTAACTCTAATTTCTCACTCAGTGACAAAACTCCAGATTTGTTGGAACAATTTCGGCATTGAAAATGCTTATATTACTGTGAAGCAAGGTACCCAGAAGCCCCTATGAGTTTTGTATTTCCATATGCACCAGACTTTCACATTCTGAAATGTTTCTTATGGGAACACGAGAAAACAGTTATAATTAAACTTAAGTAGAAAAACTATATTTAACACGCTCTCTGGGATATATTCTGAAGTGGTTTTGAAGGCAAATTGTACATTAGTAGGCACCTGGGGTCCCAGAGTCAGAGGTACCTCTCTCATCCCCCGTCAGTTTGAGCTTGTGTCTTTAGGAAGTGGAACAAAAAATACTTATTTTGGGCAAGGACAAAGAAACAAGGACCTTCATTTTGCCCGTGTCCACATTTGACTTTGAAGCAATGCATACATTTTCCCAGCTGAGACAGAAGTAGATTTGCATTCATTTACAAAATACCATCTTACTCAGGAATTAAAGCAAAGAATTTGCTAAAGAATCATCTGCTACTTGCTTTGCGGAAGAAGGTAAAATAGTCATCAGATTCTGAGAAAGAAAAGACAAGATTGATCCATTTCTCACCCTCCCTACTCATTTTCTGCTGGAGCCAGGAAAAAGAATTTTTGTTAGTCCATTATTCATAACTGTTGTATTACTTTCTTATTCTTGTAACAAATTACCATAAAGTCAGTAACACAAATTTATTATCTTGTAGTTATGGAATTCAAAAATCTAAAATGGATCACACTTGGCTAAATTCAAGGTGTCAGTAGGGATGTGTTCCTTCTAGCGGCCCCAGGGAAATATCTATTTTCTTCCCATTCTCTATCTTCAAAGCCAGAAGTCTGTATAGCATCTTCAAACCTGTCTCTGATTCTGACCTCCTCTTCTGCCTCCCTCTTCCATTTATAAAGGCCATCGTAATGATATTGGGATAAAGTTCCCAAGGTCAGCTGATTAATGAACTTAATTTCCCCATGCCATGTAACATAACATTTTCACAGCCTCTGGGGATTAGGACACAGTATTCAGCCTACTATACTTATCAACCAAAAGTTACTGGATTCAGTTTAGTCATTTACTATGAGTGTAGTCAACGGTGTGCCTACCACTGTGCTAGAATGAAGAAGTGATATAGGGAAGGAAATGTTTTTGCCTTCACTGAATTTAATTTCAACTCACTGAATTTATTATATCATGCAGCTTCCATGTAAAATATGAAAGTGAGGTTGAATGTCACTGGGAAAAAAAGACTTGGATTTTTGCCTTATTTTCACCAAATGATGCCCTTGCACAAACAACTTATATTCCCCTTCACTTCATCCGCTTATCTGAAAATAGAGTGAAACACGTTTCGATTGTAAGCTGTTTCATGACCCATAATAAGTTTTGCTTTATCTAAGAATTCCACAAGGTAAGTAGGGAAAGTAATACTCAAATATGAAGATGTATTTTAGCAGAAGATTGCTTACCTGACACTAGGTTAACTGTATTTCTAAAATTTAGTATATTAACTCTTTAAGAGTACAATGATCATAAAAAGCATTTTAGTCTCTAATGTATGGGTTATAGTTTATAGGAAATAAAAGAATTTGCCACATATTTTATTTTTAATAAGATTTTAAAATGATTTACTTGTGGCTGTATGAACTATCATGATAAAAATATGGCAGTGAGAATTAACAATATACAACCAGATAGAGAAATACAGATGACTCTCAAAAACATAATGTTTAGTGAAGCCAGAAACAAACAATTCTGTACTAAAATAAGATTATATATTGTATGATTCTATTTTTATGAAATATAAAAGAAGTTAAGATGGTGGTAGCCTTTTGGAGGGTTTAGAAACTGGGAGCAAGCACAAGAGAGAAAGATTATGGGGTACAGGTAGTATTTGTTCTTTGATCTTAATGCTGATTGCATGAGTGTGTTTAGTTAGTAAAAATTTATGGTATTGCACACTTACATGTATTTTCTCTATATACATTATACTTTCATAAAATTAAAAAATGGGCTTACCTAAAGAGGAGAAAATATATAAATTTACCATTATATCAACCATAAATATTAAACAGCACAAATACACTTTAGTCATCATAGTTACACCAAGAATTCATCGTTCAGCATTTCCCTAAATTATAAAAAAATACATCACGTAGCAATTTTAATGAATTTTTTAATATATATTGAGAAATATTTGTAAATCTGAGAGAGGCTTGTGGGAAAATCACCTATCACTATTTGTGAAAACAATCTCTGAGAACCTGAAGGGCAGAATTGTGATCCTGTTCTTTTAATAAGTATTGTTAATTTCAGTTCTTCTTATACCTTTGCTTTTCCAAATTTCTCTCTCAAGTTGAACTGGAATGTCATTAAAGCAAGTTAACTTTTTCTCTTGAAATCAATTAAATTTTCATAACAAGTACTGATTTCGGAAAGGGTATGTCTGCATCAAGAACAATGTGTACTACCCTGCTCTTATGTGTGGAACAGACCAGTGTGACACCATGGATCAGCCACTCCTAGTCTAGCATATCACACAGCCAGGGTATGTTACCTTGGAAGATCAAAAATACTTCCTTTTAAAGCAATCCAAGTGCATGCGTGATTAGGTAGACATCAATGTGAATGACCGCCTACTCTGTCATGAGTATAGTATAACATGCATATTTCACCAGTGGCTTTTGCTTAAAATGATGCCTGTTTTGTGGGCTAACCAGGCAAGTGATTCTTTATAGGTCTAGCAGACAAGAGGCAGGTATACTCTTGTGGAGATCTAGTCTTTTACATGTAGGGAGGGGAAAGAAGAACTATACATGATTTGAGATGTAGAGGACGTTAGTTCTGAGTCCTAAACTTAGCTATAGTGTGAGAAGTCTAGATAACATGATTTTGGGGTCCATGCACACATGTGTCACCGAGGAAACCACACTGTCTCTTCCTGCAGTGAAGATTATGGAGGCAAATAACACATCCTATGCTGCCTATAGTTTGCAAGATATTAAATAATTTTCTGCAATCTTAGCTGTTTCTTTCTTGTTAGACCCTGCTTTTTCATCAATGAAGAATGATGAGAATCCAGCATATAGTAGATGCCCAAAATTATGTGTTAAAATAATCAGTAAACAAATGCATATATGGATGAAACCAAATTGAAAGAAACATACCTAAATTGGTAGCTTTTATGTTGTCTATTATGGGAAAGACTGGGCTGTAGGCAGCTGCCTCAAAACCTGTGCTTAGGTTCATGACTTTAAATATTTTGAAAGTAAATAAAACCTATTCATGACAAAGGGACTCCCAGGAGGATTCTATGACCTCAAGTAATCATGAGGGAGATTGATCTGACCGTCAGAACCATGCCTGCCAAGAAGTGGGAATCTGAATGTTTGTTTCCTTTTAGTATATCCATGAACATGGGTGTTTATGGATATTAAAAATATATATATAATCAGCTAATGTAGATGGATATTTCCTGGGGCACAAAACCAGAGTCGTTGTGGTTATTAACAAATGAAAGAGGGAATTGCACATATTTGCCAAATCACAATGCAGGCTAATGTCACAATATTCAGGAGGACTCCCAAGGGTGATTATGACCATTCTTCTTGTTGAAGCATCTATTTACCCCTAGTATTTACAAAGCATTTGTTGTGATTCACCATGTTCAAAAAGTATAGGTAACAAAGAGTTGAAGATAACCAGAACCCTACTCCTAGGAACTCACTATGTAGTATCCCCTTTAGAGCAAATAGTACAGTGCTCAAAGTCATCTTCTCCTGAGGACCTACTGTGAGTCAGACATTTTCATAGATATGGGCATTTAAATATAAATACGTTATCATCTTTGTATTGGACACGTTCCCCTGCCCACCATCTGCCTGATAATCACATGGTGTGGACCACACGCTTCCATCAAACACTGCTGCTTGGCTCTATCTTTCCCAGCAAAAAAGTCTCAATTTGGCCTTGAAAACCAGCCATAACTGTTCTCAGCCTAAACTTGCCCTCTACCTTCTGGTGGTCTGGCAACATGTGTAGCAAATGTAGCACAATCCAAGGACAACCCTTAATTATTTGGAAAATCTCCAGTGGCTTACCAGAAAGAATACTTTGCTAAAGTGGTTAGTCCTTGGCAGGCGTGGGCTCTGACCATTCAAAAATTTTGCTTTTCTGCCCGGTTCTCAGTTGAAAGAAAAGGAGTGTAGAGGCCCTAATATAGCCTTGAGACGGAGCACATGCAAGTCACAGCAAGTGGGCAGACTAAAATTCTTATCCAAGCAGCCAACCAAGGGACGTGAGCCTGAACAGTGGCGGTGGTTTTGCTGCAGAGTTGGTCTTCGGTATCAGATTCCAGATGGACATAACTTGAGAATAATTACATTAGCATAAAAGCTCAGCTGAACCCTAGAAAAGAAAGTTAAATCCCTCAGTAGGTTGGCTAAATACATACTTCCGTGTAAAATATAAGTGGGTACACAGTCAGTTCTGAGGCTAGACCTGAACTACCAGCAAAGAAGACACTTCTGACTTCCAGATGATAATGCCATTATGAACTTATATCTTAATATTTGTTGGTGAGGAAGGCTGGCCCTGAGCTAACGTCTGTTGCCGATCTTCCTCTTTTTGCTTGAAGAAGATTGTCGCTGAGCTGACATCCGTGCCCATCTTCCTCTATTTTGTATGTGGGACACTGCCACAGCATGGCTTGATGAGCAGCATGTAGGTCCACATCTGGGATCCGAAGCCACCAACCCTGGGAGCAGAACAGAACATAGTGAAGCGGAGTGCATGAACTTAACCACTATGCAACCAGGCTTGCCCTTGTATCTTAATTTTGAAAGAGTGTCAGATGTTCAGTTCACATTCTGGAGCAACGCAAAAGTTGTAGGCTTAGGCTCTGCGGGCAGACATGAGGGGGTTTATGTCCTGCTGCCATTTTCTGGATATGGGCATTTGAAAAAGTCAGTGAAATTGTTTCTAGGTTTCTTCATTTATAAAATTGACATGAAAATTCTGTGTATCTAGTAAGATTGTTGTGACGATTAATTAAAACAATACAATATCTCATATACGTAAGACTTTAAAATGAAATTTTATTTATTCTTGTATTGCTATTATATGAGTGGTGTATATGATTTAAACTGAAGAAATTGCATGGAATTTGGAGGCATCGTGACATGGATATGAATCCTGGACATATCTACTAAGCTATTACCTATTTGTCAGCTTCCACATCTGTAAAAGGAGAAAAAAATGGGACATATTGCCTGGGATATGGAAGATATACAGTCAGATAACAAATTAAACACATTCTAAGCATTCAGACTGCTTGGATCATTTTATCCTCATTACACTTCAAAGTTGTTTCTCTTCAATTTTTGCTTTTTTAAAATTAAGCTCAGATCCAACCATCTAAACTACAATATTTGCTGTATGATATTTATATTCAGAGACAGAATCTTGGGAGAGATGACTACTGAAAATTTGATCTGATGATTTGGTTTGACCAGTCCATATATATCAGAAGAAAATGTGAATAAGTCCACAATGGCAAATATCCCATGTTCCAGTTACACATACCAGAAAGATGCATGTTTCTGGAGTTAGATCAGACAAATTCCACCCCAAAATAAAAGTGCAACCATTTCCCAGAGAGATTGCATATTAATATATTAGCAGTCATTCTTTTAAAGTCTTTACTCTATTCAGTCCTTTACAACTGGAAATACAATCCTAGGAGGACAGTGACAGAATGGATAGGTAGTGCAATGTTGATTTTTCAGGACAAGAAGTTGTTTGGCATGGGAGAGGTAGCATAGGATAGCTAAAGACCACAAGATTTAGAGCCATAATGACCTTGATTTGAACCATATTGCACTACTTTCCAATTACACAACTCTGGATGGTGTCCTTAAATTTTGTTATCCTGTTTCTTCATTTGTAAATTTGGGGATATATATATCTATATATCTATCTATCTATGGATAGATAGATAGATAGATAATAAATTGAACTCATTTCTGTAGACAGTATTCCCAACTGCCACTGCTATGCTTCTGTAATTTTAGGAGTGTGTGCCCTTGAGAAGAGAGAAGGGTGATTAATAGGAAACAGGGCCAAACGGGAGACAGGAAATGTGGGGTAAAACTTACAAGAAGGACTTGATCTATTCCTCGTGCTGCCCAGTGTTTTCTTCTGGACGCTAAGGCGAGGCAGGTGGTGAACTGCGGCTTCCTGTTTTCCTTCTATTGATCATCTTGCTTCCTGTTGACCTTGATAAAACCCAGTACAGAGTAGGGACATGGTGTATTCTTGTGGTCCTGCCTGGCCACAAAATAGTAGTTGTCACTTGCAAAGTTGTGTTTTTAGAGGTTTTAAAGAAGTTATGATGTTTTCTAGGGACCGATTTGTCTCATGGCAGCATTGTCAATTTGTGATTTGGCCTCTGACCATCTCTCCAGCAAAATCTCCTACGACATTCTGTCCATATTTATGCTATATTCTTTATTCTCTAGTCATCAAGAATGTGTGATTGCATTCAAAAATCTCCTTTAATACACACACACACTCATACAGCCATGCATGTGCATACACACTCAGCCATGCATGTGAACACACACACAGCCATGCATGTGCACACACACAGCCATGCATGTGCACACACACAACAATGCATGTGCACACACACACTCACACAGCCATGCATGTGCACACACTCACACAGCCATGCACATGCAGACACATACACACACACAGCCACCTGTTTTGGCTTGAAGTCCCCATTCAGTCTCCTTGACCACCTGATGATTTCTCTAACCCCATAATTCCCAGACATTTTCTGTTCCTCTCTCATGACACGCTGTCTTCTTCTGGACCTTAGAATACCATGCTATCACTGCCTTTCATGCTCTACCCATAACAATTTGACTTAGCATCCTTTAACTCAATTTACACATTTCTTCTTCTGGGAGGTTTTTTTTTAAAGCCCCAGACTAGCTTCGATTCTCTTGTGTTTATTTGTAAAGCATGATGTCCTTTCATTCTTTATAATAGCCCTCACTGCTGCTCTTTTTCTAGAGTTTATATTTCAGGTAAGATGAACGTTAAAGTGAAAGAGGATGTATATCTCATTTATGACTCTATCCACAGTGCCCAGCACAATTTCAGTCATACCTAAGAGACAGATACCCTGTATATGTTTGCTGAAATGAATAGGAAATTCCTTGCTTCTTTAACTGTTTTCCTACCTACCCTTGAGTATATGCCATCATATTAATAGTAAAAACTAATATTTGCTGTGTGCTTGCTGTTTTCCAGTCATTGAGCTATCTGCTTTTGATACATTATCTCACTTAGTACTCACAATATTTCTATGAGTTAATTTCCCCATCTATTAAGTGACAAATCTATTATTTTCTAAGATCATAAGAAAATAAATATTTCAGGCTCACCCAATTAGTGAAATACTGAGCTGTTATTTGAACCTAGGTAAAGTGACAACAGAGACTGTCCATTTAAGCTACTACTACTGCCCTAGGCTGATATTTTGACAGCAAACTCATGAGAGGCACTTAGCCAGAACCACCCAGCTATACTATTCCCAGAAGATTCTAGAAATTCAGAAACTAAATGAGAAAAATACGTGTTACCTTAGGCTACTGAGTTTAGAGGTATTTTATTACACAGCAGTAAATAACTTAAACAATTCCAAACCCCAATTTCGGCTTTTGATCATCTGTAAAAGAATCCAAAGTTAATTTTTTCTTCTCTCCAATTTTTCTTTCTTAATGCCTTGTTTAATTCTATCCTTTCTTCTTTCTTCCACGTAGAGAAAGAATGATTCTCAAACTCCTCAAAATATCAAAACTTTCTGTTTTTCCCTGAAGCATATGGAATTTTAAAATAAGATGGCACCTTGATAAGCTGACTCTTGTAAAAATGCAGTGGCCAGGACCAAGATGATGTTGACTGGCAAAGAAGATCTCATTAAGAACAAAAGATAAACTGCTTTCTTGATCTTATATGATTTCCTGTGCAAGGAAGAGTATACAGCAAGGGATAGATGCTGATTTGTTCAGATCTAGAAAACTATAGGAAAATAGGTTATTAAAGGAAACACCTATTATATACGAGTTGATAACACCTACTTAAAAAAAGTCTTGGTTACATTGCATGGTTTTCTGTTCATCCTATATGAATAATGTGTTACAATCTACAAGAAATAATTTGGGGGGATTTATGTTTCTTCTATTTTTTCAGTTGATTTATTGAAGTACCATTTTGTAGGGACAAAGAATAGATAGCAAAAATGTACATTGACATGTATTTCTTCTTTTCTGTCTAACCTATTCCATGTGATTTATTTTAAAAGGGAGAACAATGAGATTACTCTTCAGGGAATGAACTCCTCAACAGACCACATATCTCATTTCCATACTGACAACAAATGATGCCAATATACACTCTCTGATTTTCTTATGTATCCCCATGAAAACAGTCATTGTGAAAACCCAAATAGACCCTATGTTATATTGCATTTGGGTTCATGTCTTGTTTAAGAGTGTAGGCTCCATTATGAGGCAGATCTGTGTTAAATTCCACTATGTGATCACGGAGAAGCTACATTATCTCTCTGAGTCTCGACTTTTCCCAAAAGATTGAAGAATGAACTATTATTTTTCTCACTTTGCAGTTGTTGAAAGGACTAAGTGAGATAACGTCTTATAAAGTGCTAAATAGTCTATTTGATAACTAGGAAGCAGAAAATGCATACTAGCTTTCCAATACTGAGAAATACAGTAGGAATTATTTGATTTTAGAAGTTTCACTAGGATACTTCATTTATTCATTCATTCATCCCCACTGGCTCTCTACTACATGTGATACAATTAATCATCAGTCCCCTCTACTAGATGAGCTCATGGAGGGCATAGTCTTTTTCTTAATCACCTTTGGATCTAGAGCATTTTGTATAGTCCTTGGTGCTCAACCACAATGATAAATGATCTGACTGGTGTTTGGGAAGATTTCCATGAGCACTCAAAAATAGCAGCTATTGATTCTACCTGCTGGCTTGGCTTGGATGGGGGAGAGGGAAGAACACCAGAGAAGCATTCCAAAGATAATGACACTCAAGCTGCGTCTAAAGTAGACAGGGTTTGAGGTTCCACAATGCAATGATTCTCAGCTATGAACTTCTGGCTTTTTCTCTCTCACTCAGGGTTATATATTTCTTAGGAATTGACAACATGGCACAGAATGAAAGGGCGTAAAGGTTATCCTTTAGAATGTTGACTTGAACTGAAGTTATATGTATGGCCAAAGATGAATTTATTTGAAGAAGAGTACAGTAGAGGAAGTAAATACTTCTAATTTATCTTATGTATCTAGGATATCATTAAATATAGATCTGTTAATTAACCTCATTGATATAACAGAAGAGGCAGACAAACTGAGCCAGGCTGTAGCAAACGAGTTCACCCTAAATGTTTCTTCACACTATTTTGGCCCACCCAATTAGGCTGAAAACCAAAGAAGAGGTCTAATTAGCAAACTACCTTTCTCCTTTAATTGGAAACATATATTGCTACTAGGATTCAACCCATGAGGTAAGGTTATCATTTGAAAATCAAACCAGTGACATTAAAGTCATTAACACTTATGAAAAAAAAATTGCTAATCAAAGAGCTGTCCAATGTTAATATTAATTAGCTAATGTGAAAATATACTAAAGTCATTCTGGTGAACACAAACATACTTGGACCTTTCCCGTATGTTTACTCCCTGTAAAACCCTGGATCAATAGATATGTTGTGTCAATTTTAATAATAGCAATATTTAGAGTCAGGGTGATAAAATTACTTGCTCAAGGCAATTGAGATTAGGATTTGAAATCAAATCTATCTGATTTCTCCATAGAGAATGACAATGCCTACAGGGAGACATCCTTTCTAGTCACATTCTTTTAATCTCTCCCCTGATTCCCCCCCTCCTCTAACTATCTCTGTGTCCTTATCATTAAGAGGAGGACAAAGACAGGAGGGAAAAAAGCCTCACAGCATAGGTGTTATGTCTCCCTCCTTTCTCCATTGATGCTGATGAGATAGGACAACCAATTATTCCAGAGGCCCTTAGATTGCATGAAGCACAAAATCCTGGCTACCCAGCATGACAATCAGCAAGATTAACGCTTGAGTGTCCAGGCTATCCTTATGGTAACAGCCACGAGCAAAAGAACTCTTCTCCATCAAAATCCTCAGCACACAAGAAAAACTATTTTATTTAAGGGTTAAAGTTTTAAAAAGATGAAAACATAGGTCAAAAAGAAATGGAGCAATTGGACGGTTAAAAAATAAAAGTCTGTGGAACTGTATAGATTGTGATGTCACTGGAATATGTGCAAATAGGAAGCCATGAAATAGTATAGATTTTCCAATTCGTGTTACAAACATAAGCCAAACAATCAGTGGTTTCTCAAAGTGTAGTTCAAGTACAATCTACTTCAGAATCTTTCAGAGAATTTTGTAAAAAACACAGATTTTGGTGACACCACAAAAATACTCTGCTTCAGAAGGTATGAAATATCTTCTGGGAGTATATATTTTTCAAGTTTCTGGGATGATTACTAACCATACAAAAGTATAAGAACCACAACTATAGATAGAAAACCATATTTGGAAGTCAAAATTAGAGCAAAGCCCTCCAGCGAAGTACGAACGTGGCCAAAGGCTATACTTTGTCATCCATTAATACTGGATTAAGTCTGAGTTTGAGTGAGCATATAATTCTATGGCGGTTGGTAAAATATATTCTCTTTTGAATTTGCACATAAAATCTGAAGCCAAGTTGGTATTTGACCATGCCACAGGCCACAGCTGGGTGTCTGCACTCTGAATGATGCTCTAGTAAAACTCCACACAAAATATTTGATAAAATGTTATTAAAGTAGAGCTGAGATTAGTGCCTTCTCTGCACACAAAGACGCAGAAGTGAGGTTATTCAAGCTTTTGGCTAAATTCTAAAGGTCAAAAACTACTTCCTTGTTTAAGTGAATGCAATTCTCTTCGGAAATCCTCCATCTTCTTTCAGACGATGCTTTTGTTCCACATTATCATTTCACTCAGAAATCATCCTGCCCACTTAAGAATTTGGAAGCAACACCCCTGTGAACATGTGCCAGATGTAGCTTTTATCCGCCCCTTATGATTAATTTTGCTGTTGTTTTTTATGTTATTTGACACAAAAGTTTGGGTGTCTAGAATATAGTATTTTCTCTTTAATGTGTCAGGAAACAAGAAAACCCCAAGCTCTCTTTTCAGCCCTAGAAAAAGCACAGCCCAGAATAATACATTCATTGTTTTACAAAGAACGAGTATTTGACAGTGGCTGAGGAATACAGAGGACTGGAATGAAAATGAGGCTGCAAAGGAAATGGAATGAAAAATAGGTTTGTTTTGGTCACCCAGAAGCAAAACCTATCACACACATTCACACAAACACACTTAAAACCTAGCAGCCACTTGATACTGTTTCCTGACACCAAAATAAAATAAAGATGGAACTTTCGGGGAATAAGACAAAGAGAAGGAGTGGAAATGAAGCTGCCAAGGAAAACAGAACTGATTTTGCAAAGGTCAGTGTAATATGGGATTAGTTTGGACTAAGCCCATACTCCAGTGTAATTTGCAATATAGTTCAACACTTCAGAACAAGCATTTCTAGCTACTTTTAATACCAGCTCTGAGCCATGACTATCTAAATAGACAGTGGGCATTAAAGTTCACAGGGCTTGATATTGCCTGTAAAAATGGAGCCCAGCAGAATTTGATTTTATTACCCCCTTTTATTAGGCCGATAGCCAATGGCGATTAAAGTGTTCTGCCATATCTGCCAGCATGCATGGATGCATGGGGATTATTTGTAACAGAATTTAAGTCTAGGAGCCAAGTTCCTCAGCCATAAGTCTAGAATACGGATTCTTTCCTTTTCCTCTCCTCTATCAGACCTATGACACTCAGAAAATCATTGGAGGAACCCAGACAAGAATTCAGCCTTTTTAATCTAAAACAGGAAAGCTGATAAAAGATTAGGGGTCAAACCTGCAGAGGCAGGGCCAGGGGAACTCTTGGATAATTTCTGCTTTATTAGCCCTGCAGAATCCAACTTATTCTTCCTAATACTACCCCAGTCTTCCTTTGGAGAACTGCGACATTGAATCTAATCTTCGTGGGAGGTATTTTCAATGTCCTACTTCAAAATCTCTAAATGCTATACTCTCCTTGAAACTACATGTGTGCATCCAGAATGGAAGCACATGTCCACGTTCAGCACACTGGATGATGTCTTTCAGAACTTTGAATCTTGAGCAAGAGACAGAGGGGAGTTTGGAATTGGAAGGTCTTATTCATTTTAGTGACTACAGAGGCTTGGACTAAAATGTCCTCGTACTTGAGTTTTGAAGTTGTTACTGCTGCCTGCATCCTAAACCTACTTCATTATTAGCCTATTCAGTTGGCCTTCTCCTTCACTTTTGTTTTGTTTCTTCATCTGTTTCTCAGCTTGAAGCAGATATTTGTCCCTCTGAATTATGTTTCTCATACTTGCCGCTATTCTGATACGGTGTACCACTACTAGACCAAGATCATTACTGAAACAGTCTTTGGAGGCACATTTATAATTTATTCAATACCTAATTTAGCCCATTCACTCCTCTTGCCATCAATTCTGACTCTAGTTTCTCTAATCCCTCTGCTTCCATTGATTTGAATCTACTTCGGTTGGGATTCCATTGGGCAGCAAGTAAGAAAACAAAACCCTACTACAATGATTTAAAGAAGTAAGGGATTTATTTATTGCATGTCACAATAAATCCTAGAGTAAAAAGTCTAGAGCTTGTATGGTAATTCAATGACATCAACAATGGCTAAGTTCCTTCTATTTTGTTCTATATCCTTAGCATGTATCTTTCTTCCCAGTACTTACTGGTTGATTGATAGCCCTCCAGGCATTCTGTTCATTTTAAAGGTGAGGAGAAGGAAAAAAAATGGCTCCCCGCTACGTTGGAGTGAGAAGGTATTTTAACCAGGGAACACGACTGTCTTGAAAAAAAATAAAAGTTTAAGTAAGTTATAAGAAGATAATAATGAGTATGTCCCTTACAGATTCTGACTGGTAGTTCTGCCCCTCCTCATTCCTCGTATTTACCAAGTAACAGTCTTACAAGAAATCTTTCCCTGGCATAGCCCTGACACCCCACTGCCCCCCTCATACAGACACACACACACACACACACACACACACAAGCACATACACTTTATTTCAGGACCTCCTCTGATTTTCATTCTTGCATTGACTATTTGGTGGGCACAAACAATAGGTCAGGCATTGTGCTGACTAGAGGCTGAATAGCTTGCGCCACATACAGGCTACTCTAATAGCCTGCTAATAGTTCTTTAGTGACTTAGTGTCTTAGTCAACTCAGGCTGCCATAACAAAATACCATGAACTTTGTGGCTTATAAACAACAGAAATTTATTTCTACAGTTCTGGAGACTGGAAAGTACAAGCCCAACGTGCCAGCAGATTCGGGGTCTGGTGAGGGTCTGCTTCTTGGTTCATAGATGGCCATATTCTCCCTGTGTCCTCACGTGGTAGAAGAGGCAAGGGAGATCTTGGAAGTCTCTTTTACAAGGGCACTAATTCCATTTAAAGAGCTCCACCCTCATGACCTAATCATCTCCCAAAGCCCTCACCTCCAAATACCATCACATTGGGAATTAGGTTTCAACATATGAATTTTGGGGGGAAACAAACATTCAGTCTAGAGCAGGTAGTAACTATACAATTGCCCCATATTTTGTGGGGTCCAGGGAGCTTCCTGCAGTGTTAAGTACATAGGCTTTAGGAGTTGACTAATGTGAGTTTGAATTCAAGGCAGAGCTAAATGAAGTTAAGTAAATTACTGACTCTCTTTAAGGTACCATTTCTGTATATGCAAAATGCGGCAAATAGTTCCTACCATTAGGGCAGTTTTGAGTTAAAAATATACCACGGCGTGTGAAGTATCTAGCACAAGGTTCAACACAGATTGGGTTCTAAATACACTCTTTTTAGATAAAAGGGGACAACTTCCTCAGAAGTCATACAGTGAGTCACCTAAGCAAGGACTTTTGTCCACTCAAGTCAGTTTCATTTGGCTAAATTCTACTAATGTACAAAGATTTAAATCTTCCATCATATTCCACAGAAAGCATTTCTTGGCTTCCTGTGGAGTCATTTGTGTCTGCACTTAAAAATAACTCTTTGTATTTCTGTCTCCAAAACAAGGCTTTGAGCCTTGTACGGACTCATTATTTACCCACAGCATTTAACATAATGTCTGGTACATTGTGGCTATTCCATGAATGTCTGCTTGACTGAACATAAACATCCTATTCAGAGATATTCTGCTAACAATAATACATTAAGCCTCGGTATGTTCAGGTACAAACAAATAAGAAGAGAAAATTTCCATAGCACTGTTGTGAGGACGAAATGAAAGAAAAATGCATGTAAAATTCAAAATATGGTTTCTGGAACTCAATTAATTTCTGCTTTCTCTCAGCTCTAATTTTTAAGACAATACACCAAATTTATTCAATTTATACAAGTACTCTAACCATTTAATCATATTACTTAAATGTTAAAGCTTGTACTTATACAATAAACTCTCTGACCAAGTGTCTGTTTCTAAAATACTCAGCGTTAATGGCATGGATGCTTTGGTCTTTCACATAAGCCTATGCTTCCCATATAAGCCTAGAAAACTCTGCATCAAATAGCTTGGCCACTGATAGGTCCATCCATTCCGTCAAAAGTTCACAAGATCGAAAATCAATGGATATGGGAAGGTGAACTCTGTCATATTCTAGTTCCATTTTAAGAAATTTAGAACTCTGAAACACCGGAAATAAAAATATCTATGATCAAACACACGAGATATTTCAAATTACCTTTGCTTCATATCTCCACTAAAATTTCAGGATAAGAAGAAAACTGGAATTTACTAATTCCTGTGATTTCTTTCCAAATATAAGTAATTAATTTAATTAAGGTTATTTAGTCCATTCCTTTTATCTTTCAGACTCTTTGCAAATTTTATCTCTCTGGCTTGTATAATCATAAAATTCAGTAGGTCATGGTTATGTTAAGCAAATTCTGATTATTTTCCACTTCAAAATATTTATATCCTTTAACCCAATAATTCCACTTCTAAGAATTGATCCTAAGACAAATATCAGAGATGCAAACACACGTTTGTACTTAAAAATGTCTTTTGTAAATGCATTTTGGTTGTATTCATTTCTTCCACTACAATATATATTTGGAGAAATGTTAAGTAATTTATGGTGAGATCACAAGGTGAATCATTATGCAGGCATTTAAGTTTATGTTTGTGAATATTATGTTAAGGATTTGGGAAAACCTTTATGATCTATTAAAGCAAAAAAGCAAGATTATTTAGTTTCAGTTATACTGTATATGCCTGTATAGGAAAAATATATAAAGGACATATACTATAATGATAATTGTGATTGTAATTTTTTAATTGATAGGATTATGATTGATATTAATTTTTATATTCCTTTTTTGTATTTTCTACAATGAGCATATATTTCTTTTGTAATGTGAAAAATAAACATTTTTAATGACACTGACTAGTTAGGTTCCTAATGAACACATTGAAATAAATTTCCTTTTTTCCATAAGGAAATAACATATTTTAGAGAATATAGAGTGTGAAAAGTATAGAAAAACTTCTCTATTACAGATGATGATCATTCAAATGATGGGAGTGCAAATTATCTCTAAATGGAACATGATTTGACAAAACTCCCATGTTTATTTTTCCCAAACTAGATTTCTAAAAAGATCTATCATCTGTTAGCCTTGCCATGACCATGTATAACATAAATAATATGTTATTTTGGTTGTTTGTATCATATTAAAAATTATTTACCGGAATGTGTAGATTTTGCACTTTACATTGCCAGAGATTGCTGTCTGTTTTTGGAAATCAATTGCTATTTTTATATCAATACTGAAGCAGCACCTAACCTGCAGGAATCTTTAATTGCTCTTGAGTTTTTCACCAGCCTTCCTCTAATTCAAGGTCTGGATTTCAGTTGCATGCTGGAGTTTTGTTGTGCAGTCTAGGGTGGCCTTTGGCCATGGCCATTACCTAACATTTTTACTCATCTCTCTTTTTCTGATTTTATTCCTTTTGGACTTGATTTCTTGCTGCTCCTGACACCTGCTCCTGCCTGATAAACTGACAGCTCCGATTGTAAATCTTGCCCTGATGCTTTCCTTCTCCTGGGATGGAAAACTAGTGTGTTCCAATGGGTTATAACGCTTTAGCAAGCATCAGGAATCCTGTCCCTTCCACTTTGGAACTCTGTTGTTTAGAAATAGACGTGTTGCCTCCTTTGTCTGGTAAATCTCTCCCCATATGACTTTTACCCCTCCAAAAGCTCAATTCGGGTGACATCTTCTCAAGGCAGCAGCCTTGACACCTTCCCCAATAATATTGCCAGACCTGTCCAAAGGCTGCGTTATACGGACTGCTCTACATTCTTACAGCTCCCTGTGCTCCCTTCCACCACAGCACTACCTCCGCTATAATCGCTTGTAATTATTTGTCTGTCTCACACTGTTTCTCATGATTAACAATTGTTTTCTCTTTTTCTCTACTTCAGCCACAAGAAATAATAAATATTTATCGAGTAAATGGTCAATGCATGAAATAAGCAGAAGAGGCAAAGAACAAGGGAAATTGACCCGCGAGATTCACTCTCAGAAAAAGAACAGCACTCAAACTCGATAAAGCAAACTCTAATTCTAAATACGAAAAAAGCCGTGATGCAAATGA
Source organism: Ceratotherium simum simum (assembly GCF_057802395.1). Classification (NCBI taxonomy): domain Eukaryota; kingdom Metazoa; phylum Chordata; class Mammalia; order Perissodactyla; family Rhinocerotidae; genus Ceratotherium; species Ceratotherium simum. Next base: position 24,237,142 of record NC_141929.1, on the reverse strand, counting down.
AACATCTAAAAGCATGCCTTGCGTGTGCAGATTTCCGTACACTTCCTGTACACAGTGACACCCTCATTGGCAGAGGCACCGGCATTGGACTCTGACATTGCCCATGAATATTCTGATTATAAAATTCTGGCTTTGAGGAACCAGATGTCCTTAGCAGATTTTACTCAATTTAAGTTTGCGATTTAGTTCTCCTTTGGAAGTTTCAATGCTGAATTATCATGGATATTTCTAGCTGGGGATATCCGAGGTCTATAATGTAGTTGGAGATGAAGGATACCATTTGGTAGAGGGATAAGTTGTTGATTCCAGCTTTTATAAAACATTGCTACCTGTTTCTTTGCGCCCCTCTTTTCCCCTCATGATCAAGACAAATATATCAATGATTCTGACAACATTTGTTCCTTCTTGCCATAAAATTTTTTTTCCCTAAAAACTCACCAGCTTTCCCTTCAATAATGGGCATGTGGCAGACCCATATTTTAACATGTTTTCTGCAGTAAACAGCCCCAGGATGGCTATAATTGGGGCTCTATTTCCTAGGCCGTATTGGAGACAAGATTTTCATTTGCTATGTGCACCACTTAAAAAGAAATACGTGTTTTGTTTTCATAATAAAATTAGCGTAGCCTTCTTACATAAAATTGGCAAAATAGAGAAAACTAGGAATAAGTGAAAATACACACTCAAGCCCTACCACGCAAATTCAATTATTAATATTTTTAAGTTATTTATTCTGTTCCTTTGTTGTGCCCCTTTATATTCTTCAGAAAATATTATACATCAAAATTTGAATTTGTTTTACTTAGCATTGCCATATAGCGTAGGTTCAAATTCCAACTCAGCTGCTCTGATGACCTTATTAATTTTCTTCAGTTTGTACTCTCTCTGTGACTCTGCTTCCTCATCTTCCTTCCATAGAACATAGGGCTCATAACAATGGTTATCGTGAGACTATGTAAGTAAAACACTTATAATAGACTTTTCTAGTGAAAATTATGACAGGGATAACAATAATAATAATTTAGAATATCTTAATACTGTTTAAGTGCCAGGCACTGCTCTAGATGCCTTTTTCCTCCTCAGGAGATGGAAGATAATGTTATGGAAAGATTGCTGACTTCCAGGAAAGTAATGTCTACCTTTGGAATTGCTACTTTGAGCTGTCTAACTTAAATGAATTCACTTCACTAATGTTGACATCATTTCCCAACCAATTTTTAATACGAGTGTAAAAAAGATTGCTAATGACCTTCCTTGCTCTATGCCTAGACAAATATGTCAACTCCTAATCATAAGAGTGACTATAAACTATACCCCAAAGGGGACGGAAAGGAGAGAAGAGGCATGTTTCAGCAGGGTATGAATTGGTGCTGGGTTGAAAGAGACATCATTTTAGAAACTCTTGTTTAATGTCTCCTCCTTGGTTAAGGGTTTAACCTCAGATCATCATCCTGCTTTAACTCATTATTTAACACGAAATATTTGCTTTAAATATTTACCTCCCCAGCATCTCACACTTTAGACTGATATATTGTTGATCTCCTTTTAAAAATTGTAATGGCAAATATTTTATGCTTTATTAAAAGGAACCCCATGGCCTAGTGGTTACGTTCCACTCACTCAGCTTTGGTGGCCTGGGTTCGGTTCCTGGGCTCAGAGCTACACCACTTGTCAGCGGCCATGCTGTGGTGGCGACTCATATACAAAATAGAGGAGGATTGCCAAAGATGTTAGTTCGGGGTGAATCTTCCTCAGCGGAAAAAAAAAAAAAAAAAGGAATCTGTTTCAATTCAGAAGATCCACTTTCTGTAGAGAGAAGATGCATCATGGTTAAATAGGAGAAAGAAGTTATGTTAGTAAAAAAAGAAACAAGAGAAATTCTGTATATTATACAGAGATTTAGGGGAAAAAGAGATACAAAATAAGAAGAAAAACAGGCAGAAGCTTTAGCATATTTACAATTATGTTACCACAACAGGGAAGGTGGCCAGGAACACAGAGGAAGGTACACCCAAGAGTAGTTAGGTTTCGATACAGGTGGTAATGCAACTGCTAAAGTCAGTCACATAGCATGTAAGACTCCATTTACGATGAGAAAAATAAACACAAAGGAAGTAAATCTCATCAGAACAGGGCCAATGCATTCTAGTTTTGTCCACTCTTAGTGCAAATTTCAGAAGGACCTTGGAAGATACTTCAGGAGCCAGGGCTTGAGTTCACAAAGTAGATAGTTTGTGTTAAATATAAAAGGGCTCACCTGAGTTTTTGTGTATTGCAAGTTTTTTTTTGCTCTCTTGATGACTCTTGTCAAGTTATTTTAAGAAATTCCAGAAATCTTCCATCTATCTGCTCTACTCATTGGCATAAGGTCTGGCAGCAGACCCCATGGATCCTGTGGCTGGGAAAAACGGCACCTTCCATGCCTGGTCGGCCATGTAACTTATCCTAAAAGCTAAGCTATCTAGGTTCTTGCAATTTAGATTGTGCTTCTGGTCTGTACTATTGCTACCAACTTAAGCCTATAAGGTCAGTCAGGTCTACTTGTTTAGCAGTATAAATAAAACAAAATCAACTGACTTGGTCTGTATTCTCTCTCTTATGTCTCTAATATATTATTGAAATATATGAAACATACAGAAAGAGGCACAAATAAAAAGTGCCTATTCAAAATACTCGCAAAATATATACATTCATGTAACCAACCAAATGAAGACACAGAATATTGCTACAACTACCTAATTCCCCCACCCAAATGTCCATCCTCAGTCACTAGCCTCCAAAGAGTAACTACTATTGCAACTAAAAACCATAGATTATTTCTGCCTTTTTTTTTTTAACATAATATAAATGAAATCACAAAGTGTGTGTGAGTGTGTGTATCTGGCTTATTTTGCTTAATGTTACAATTGTGAGATTCATCGTTGTTGTATACTATTGAAGTTCATTTAGTCTTACTAAATTGTATGAATACATCTTAATAGAGTTATCTATCCTACTGCTGATGGATAGTAAAGGTACTGCCAGTTTGGGGCTTTAATAAATCTTGCTTATATATGCCTTTTTCATATATACAAAATACTTATATATTCCTTTTGTGTATAATATATATGTTTTTCTGTTGGGAATATAGCTAGAAGTATAATTGCATGGTGATTGATAGAGTCCACCTACATCTCACTTTATTAAAAACTGCCCAAGAGTTTTCCAATATGTGTACATCCATTTGCATTCTATCATTGTATGGGTATTCCATTTGCTCCATATCTTGCCAACATGTAGTACTGTCCCTTTTTTTTCATTTTTATCTATTTGAATGGTGGTAAAATTGAATGAATTAAGAAAATAAAAATAACATAATGAAACTTGCATTATTGTCAGATATGAACATGATTATATACATAAAAACATTCAAAAGAACCTGCATTTAAATTATTAAAAAAATAAGTGATTTTAACAAGATTGATTCATAAAAGGTCAACAAATAACAAACAATTGGAAAATTAAATTCAAAAAAAAAAAGTAAAATTGAAAATTACTATAGCATTCAAAACATCAAAAACTTCACCATATTTCGGACAAAAGTAAGCAAGACATGTACATAGAAAATAAGATATTATTGAGAAAAATATTTTTAAAAGTAAATAAATGGGTGGACGGTGGTGATGTTTGCATAACAACATGGATGCACTTAATGTCACTAAACTGTATCCTTAAAAATGGTAAACTTTATGATATATATATTTTACCATAATTAAAACATACTAAATAACGTCCTTCTTTGTGGGTCTAGTCTTGTAAGGATTCAGTAGTCTCAAAATTGCAATCTCCATCAAATATAAACAGATATTTTGATCAGTGATTCCACAATTATGTAGAAACATAAAGAGCAAAAATAGAGCAAATTTGGAGGACTTAATACTGAATATTAAGAACAGAGTATAAGAGAGGGTGGTATTTAGAGTATCTATGTTATTATAATTAGGTTAGTATAGCTTGGGTACAAAGACATGTAAATGCATAAAAAACCTGTAGAAAAAGAAGGTCAGAGCCTGACATATGAACACTTGAATTTTGATAGAGGTGATAGGGGAGAGCGGTATTTTCAATAAACGATCGTAAATCAATCAGATATCAATTCGGAAGAAAAATTATGAACTGTGAACTCCCTCGTTCAGGCTTTATGAAAAAGACTATTCCAGGTAGTTTATAGATCTAAATGTGAAAGTTAAAACTGGAGAGCGTCTAAAAGAGAACACAGGCAAATACAGATTGCAGTTGGCAAAGATTTCTTAAACAGGATGCAGAAAGTACCAATTATAAAAGAAAAGAAAAAATTGAGAAGGTATAGTACATTAAAATCAGGAATTCCTGTTTATTTAAAATCTCCACTAAGATATTGAAAAAAGAAACCACAGAGTGGGAAAAAATATTTGCAACATATAAAATCATTAATGGACTAATGCTCAGAGTATATAAATTCCAGCTACAAATCAATAAATAGGACAGACAATTCATTAAAATGAGCAAAAGCCTTGAAAAGGCATTTAACAATGATGAACAAACTGTTGTGGATTTATAAAATTTGACAACTTCATTTGCTATTTCAATAGGAAGAATGTTCAGCTTGTTTAAATTTAATTATGCATTATTCCTGCATCAAAACAATTCCAAGTACATTTCTTCTCCGAAGGGTTTCTTAATTTAGTAAGAATATTGTTTTTACTATGATGCGATACAAAAATTATAATTTTATTATTACTTTCACTAACAAAAATTATCCTTAATGTTGAATCATTTTAGCAAATTTATACATTCAAAATAATATCAGGTATATTTACTTTGTTAGAATGTACTTGCAAATATTTCATTTTAATTTCATCAGTTGGATAATAAATAGAACCTATATTATAATTAACATAACTGATTTTCTAAAGGAAGCATGTAGCATCACTAATACAGAACCAGCATCATTTATTCACTTATTTTCAAGTTCCCTGATACTTTCTTCTGCCTGCTCAAATCTGTTGAAATCCTCTGGTGAATTTTTTTCCTTTCTATCTTTGCACTTTTCAACCCCATAACTTCTATTTGACTCTATTATTATTATTATTACTTATATCTCTTTGTTGATTCCTCTATTTGTTGAGGAGTTTGTTGTTCATTCTTTGAATTAACCAGTTTTTCTTGAATAAATTCAGTTTATTCCATATCTTTCATTCATTTTTAGAGTTCTTAAAGGGTGGATTTTGATAATGTTGCTAATATTTCATCACTTTTGTTGGGTAGTAGATGCATCAAGGACATAACTAACTCGACCGTTCTGGAAGTCCTGCCTGATCAGCATCATTTAAATGTTTGTGAAATTTTTCCAATGGATCCAATCAATGGAGACATTAACAGCTATTTCTTCAGAGTTAAAGATAGACTCTTATCAGGACTTCTCACTTATTTCCCAAATATATGTTAGATATGACCTGCTTAAAAGGGAGGTGTTCATTATGCACATATACAACAAAATTTGAAATTGGAAATGAGCAAAATTGATTTAGAAAAATAGTCATTCGATCTAAATAAAAAGTCATGATTCACAGAGGAATATATAAACACACCTTCTGCTGGTACATGTGTTAAATTGTTATTTTTGCGTTCAGACTTCTAAACTAAGTACTAACTTTTAAAGTGGATGCTGAAGATTTTGAGTAGATTTTGGTTTTCTAGTTTTCTTATAGTCAGTGATATCACTGTAGCCTCAATATTGAGAAGTAAATGTTGTCATACTTTATGTGCATCTTAAATGTTTGTCATCTTTCTTGTGAAATGGAAATTCAGCAACTGATTTTTCCTTAGGAATATATTTTATTTTCTAGGTTATTATTTCCAAGGAAGTTCATTTTAAAGAATTTTCAGTGATTTATCAATAAAATGAACAAATATTTGTATGTGATTTGAAATTTACAAAACTGTTGTAATCAATCACTTTGACTCCCCCAAAAAGCAATTTTATATGGTTAGCAACAGATGATAAAGTCCCCAAACCACTGTAGAAAGTATGTTCATAGTTATACATAAGTTTTATGGCAGTGATACGCAGCCTTTATTTCCCAAACACATTTTACACATGATGTTTTTGAAAGGGAGATGTTGATTCAGTTGCAACTGGAAAGGTACAGGAAAAGAAAAATGGATTGTCACTGGCTGACTTTCAATTTAACTAAATTGAGAGAACTCTGTTTTTGAGACATTCATTTCATACGTTATTAAATAAGAACATGACAGAAAATGGAAGTATAAAATATAGGTCTCTAAATCCATCCAAATTTATTTTCATTCAATTATGAACAATATTACCTCTTTAAAAAATCTGGAGGAGGGGCCGAGCCCATGGGGTAGCAGTTAAGTGCGCATGCTCTGCTGCTGGCAGCACCGGGTTCAGATCCTGGGTGCACACTGAGGCACTGCTTGTCAGGCCATGCTGTGGCCGCGTCCCATATAAAGTGGAGGGAGATAGGCACAGATGTTAGCCCAGGGCCAGTCTTCCTCAGCAAAAAAAGGAGGATTGGCATGGATGTTAGCTCAGGGCTGATCTTCCTTACAAAAAAACAAAAAAAAGAAAGAAAGAAAAAATCTGGGGCAAATGCTAAGCCACACGAGATAACAGGTATAAACCAGGACTATCCTGGGAAAACCAAGAATTACATTCCCTGTACACAGAAATATTTGAAAAGGTGCCCACTATTAGTCATCCAGGACATGCAAATTAAAAACCATTCTCTTTTGAAATATGATGTTCTATCTGAATAGATTATGGTTTTCACCACCTAACCGACTCTCTGCTTTTGACCTTGTTCCACTACCATCTCAACAACAGGGTGATTTTTTTGTAGAATACTGTATTCATTGCTGTATTCTTAGAGGATGGAACAGTACCTGACACACAGTAGGTACTCATTTAATATTTATCAATTGATGGAATAAATAAATGAATGCCAAGAAATATAAATAAGTTAAGCTGGCATAAATGTTCAAAATTTCCAAATCCATTTTTCCTTGTGGTAAAACCTAAGTTAAACATATTAGTTCCAATTGACATCCTGAAAGGTTCAATGGGATGGCATTGAGATAACCTCTAGGGTACAATGTGTACCCAGCTGAACTAGCTGGGACTCGCTGGAACACCCACTTCTCTTTTGAAATATCCAAATGTCATTGATATTGACAACGATTCCTTGCAAACATGAATCTTTTAGCTCTTATAGATAATTTAGAGCAAAGTAAATTTAGTAAATATCTAACAACAAGAAAAATATGGTGACATGATTCATGGCGAAGTGATTTGAGAAAAGATAGCCATAAAAGTATTATTAAAAAAAGATTTCAAATACATTGGATTAGAAATAAGTGTGACTGATTTGTCCTACTTTGGATAATGTGGACAATGATTAGCTACTTGGATGAATGACTTAATTTCTCCAGAATTCTTTAAAATGATTATTTACATTAAGTGACAGATATTGATTAGATCATCTCTAAAGACACCACCAGCTTAAACGAGGCTATGACTTTAAAGGTTTCCTTAGAAAATGAATTTAGATGCTGTCAAAAAATTTGGCCTCATGAATATTATATGGGCATGAAAAGTGTATATAGGTTGCTGCCAGAGAATTACATTGGATCTTAAAAAAAGAGTTGAAGGAAATTTTAGAGGTCAATAATCAAGCTCAAGTATGAACTCATTATGGACAGAAATTCTACAATCTTGTGTTGCCATGACCAAACAAGATGCCCATCACAAAAAGACATACAATTACTATTTACAAGTAAATTAATTAATCCAAGCTAACCACTCAGTATAGGAGCTTCAGTTCTAGTATTTCTGACATGTAGCTTTCCTTCTCAATAATTATGATCGACACAGAGGTAGAGAACCAATGCATAGAAATGCATTCATGAACTTGAAAACATCATATAGTTAGTGAATATGCAGTTAATTAATATGGTGTATATCAGTGCTCATATTAAATATATCTCTCAGATTTAAGTTTACAAAGTCGATGCTCTTCAAAAAAACTCAGGCAATTTCCATATGGAATTGCTCAATGAAGAAAAGAAAGAATACATTTGTATTGAGCTCATATTTCTGGTATTCACAACAGTCAACTTGTGTCTATATTGTTTTTATTTGATTTTCATTGGCTCAACATTCTTTAATTAATGGCAGACACTCCTGTTCTGTTGATATGATACTGAAGTCTTCTTGCACGGACTGTATTTTAAAAGCCTCCCATATATGGGTAACATGGGGTGGGTCAATGATACAT